>NW_024429182.1:5476783-5759283 GCF_017639785.1 Mesocricetus auratus | reverse complement strand
AGCATGGAGTTGAGTTGGTTCTGGTCAGATAAAAGTCATATCCATGATCTGCTGTTCCAGAAAAGACATCCTCTTCTGAGTACAGACACATGGCTGATTTTGTGGGAATCCTAGGGAGCAGGCCAACAGAAGCATAGATCTTATCGTTGTTGTACTCTGAGGGAACATCCACCTGTCCTCACTAGGCCCAGGTCTTAGTCACAGGGCCCTGCTGAGTCCCCCAATAATGTAGACTTCCCATAAGACGCTAGCATAGTCTCACCTCATTTCCTGAGCTCCATATTTGTTATTAGCATCTGTATCTCCGTTCTCTGCCAGACCATTGTGCTTGCTCCCTCCCCTCAGAATGATGAAACCAGGGGTTTGAAATAGAAATGCAGCACTCCAGGGAATGGCAGCAGTCAGCAGGCGTGGATTTTCTCCAGACGCCAGCACAGAATCACACACGGGCTGAAAAATTCACGTGTCGGTAGCCTGTAGTCTGCTGGGGAGTGTGGACACACTGGCAGCAAGACTAAGGGGCCTCTTCTGGAGGAGTGCTCTGCTCCTCTTGACCGATAGCTTCTGGGGGTTAATGGCTCCCTCATACCCAGCACAGGGCCATAGTCCTCCACTACAAGCCTCAGCTAACTGCCTTTGGAAGAGTAAGTGAGAGCGGTTACAAAGTTCTGCCCTGCTGGCTGTGTGTATAAGTTAGTTGAAGCCACACATGTTTTTACTTCTTGCATGCTGGCCGCTTGTAAACAGAGGTGCACTCTGTGCCTTTGCACTGAGATTTCTGCCCGTTATCCCAATAGAAAGGCATCTTCTACTTCTCCATTGTGAGCCACAATTTGACCCGGTTCTTGAATTACCTTCCTCTTACGCGCTGTTCCTTTCTCCCCGAATGCGTGCCATTCTTTAATGCTACTGAGTGGTGGGAACACTTTACCTTCACCATCAACGCCTCCTTCTTCGAAGGCAGCCTTGAGCTGTTAACTCGAACCAGGGCGCCCTGGGCCTTCCTTATAAACAAGTAATGGAGCCCTCGCCCTCCCCCCTTGTAAATGGCTATTTATTAACATAGACCATCCGGGGACAGCATTTTACAATTCCAGGCCCCTGCCATCCCTCTGCTGTCTGCTCCATTGTGAGTCCAGGGAGGCCTTTCACACCTGTTTCATTAAATGCTGGAGGTGGGGACAATAGCCCAACTTCATAAATCCAGGGCGAGAATGTCTCCTTTGCTACCGGCCTTCCTCTGCTGCCGCCCCCACTGCCCCCCCCACCGCCACCATATTTTTTGTTTGAACACTCACATTGTAGATTAGCGTATTCACACATCAATTCTAAAAGGACTGCTGTGTTACGAGAAGGCAGAAAGCCAGCTCAGTAACAGCTCCTGCACAGGGCAGGTGGTCAAGCCCAGCCGCCACCCAGATCAAAAGTCAAGCAAGTGTGATGCTGCTTTTCAGAGTGCAGTCGGGAGGACAAGGCGACGTTCATCTACAGACAAGAGCAGGTTGCAGACACGCATCTCAAACTGGAGCACAAAGCAGGGCTTCGTAATCCCACGGCACAAAGGAGCCTAACACCGACAGTTCGTGGGGCGTCTCTGACTTGTTTGTGTTTCCTCCCTCTATGATTTTTTTTCTGTAAAATTAGCATCTGGCTGTGCGGCAATTGATAATTATTATTTATGTTTCGTTGCCCTTCCTAAAGTAGCTTGGAATCTTTTACGGCACCTTTAGGGCCGGAAATGGCTCCTCCTCATGGCTGCCTTTTATTTTCCCAGCAGCATTTAAAGACAGATTCCTATTTATACCACACAAGCAGGTTTGTCTGTTGTAAACAAGGTTAAGTGCTGGGAGTTGTGCCTTCCAAGAAATGGTTTCCAGGGGAGCCATAATAAGAAACAACTGTGGACCACTGGCGACTCTTGTCATCTAGGTATTAAGAAAGAATTCTTTGCTTTTCTAGAAAAAAAAAGCAACACTTTGCTAAGAAATTTATTTAACGTCCAAAAATGAAGTTAAAATATTTCTTAAATTACAAACTTTGAGGTTGTGATTTTTCATTTTAAATCATCTCTGACATTCCTTGACAAGGTAGAAACTGACACAAAAGGAGAAATAATCTTTTTTTTTTAACCCCAATAGTCTTCATAAAAGAATTTGCAAAACACACAAAAAAGTCTTATTTGGCTGTTACATATCTGGCCTGTGACTATCATTTGAAAATGCCGGTATGATAAATTTGAGCCGAGTTTGAAAAGGAGGGTTGGACAGAGCTCTCAGACCCCTGTGCTCTGATCCTTCATGGTTTCATGACGAGGGAACTCCTGCTGACATTCTCATCTCCAATCAGTTAAAGCATCGGAAGAGTTCCCCACATGCCCTGGAGAAAACACACTGCCTCAAGCCTTCAGAAACTAGTTCCTCTCCTGGGCACCGGACTTTCCTGAGTGTGTGTGCTTGTCTCCGGTAATTATTTTCGTAAACTTCCATACCATTTTCAAAAACGTCCCAAACCAAGTCCTAAAGTATTGAGGAGTGAGGCAGTGTCACTGAATGGCACACATGTCCTCGCTAGATACCATTTAATTACTTTGATGTCCTTGCTGCTTTGAAGAAACCTGAGTGTTGACTGTCCAGAAAGTTCACCATTTCTCTGCAGATGCAAGGAGGCCTTGCTTGGGAAATCAGATCACTAAAGGAAGAAGTCCATATGGGACAGTCATGACAGTTAAAATACAGCCGGACTGTAGTTAACCGGGCTGTGCATTGTTCCACCTAAGGTGATCCTTTTAACGCTAAACTGATGCTGTTATCTCTATATTCATAGCCAAGTACTTCAGACTGCGTACTTTTATAAACAATGGGCACGTGTGGCTCACAGTTCTTGAAGCTGAGACTCCAAGAGCATGACATTAGCACCTATGCAAACCTGTGTGAGCCCTGCTGCACCGAAACAGGCAGAGGGCACCGTGTGGCATGGCAGAGCCAGTGTGCTTAGCTTGAGTCTCTCTTACTCCTGCTCTAATCCCTAATGACAGCCCCATCTTCTAGACTCCTAATCCTGGCTAACTCCCAAGAGCCTCACCTACAAGCACCACCAACATGAAGATATGCTTCCAACTCATAGACCTTTGGGGAACACATTCAATCCATAGCTGTTACAGACATCACCTACAGAATTTTAGTCTGATCCATGTCCTCCCACCAAGACAGGGCAAATGTGGGCCAGTCAGCTTTGGTTCAGCCGAAGCAGCCATGTCCTTTGTATGGTTTCAGCTGTAATAGCATCAACATCTTCAGCGCAAATGTCAGTGTTTCTCCTGGAGATTCTCTCAGAACTGTGTCCTCGGGTGGGTCAGTATCTGACTTTATGTACATGGGTGCAGTTCACAGTGAGTAAGAGCAAAAGGAGGAGTGCATGCCACAGGAGATGACAGGAAGAGAACATCCCTTGTCCCTTAATGGGCAAATGAGACACGGTAGCACAAGTTCTAATAGGTCTTAATAATGAAAGCCTGAAGTCAGATACAGGGGGGCATGCTGAGAGATCAGAGAGACGAAGGAGCAAAACCACAGCCACACCCCACCTCGATAACTTCCCGGGCAAAGGAGACTGAGCTCCTGTCTCCTCCCTCCTCATCACTTCCTTTCCCCGCCCAGGCATATCACTTCCTGTCTGTACAGCCCCTCAGACCTCTATGGCTAACTAGCGGCTAGCTCTGCCCTCTGTTCTTAAGGCAAACTTGATGTGTTAGAGTACAAACAAGGTGTCACTGCAAGACCCCATGACGGGTACAGCAAATGACCACCGGGTAGAGAACCACCCCCACATGGAGCACACCAGCCCGTAAGGCAGCTTCGAGGTGTGGCCCCTCGCAGCCGACCCTGGTCACCAGAGTGGCGCTGGCCAGCTCTGTTGAGCAGCAATCTTGTTGAAGGTGCATAGGGACCAACTCATCCCTCACAAAGCTAATGAGCCAACTTCAGGTTAGCCTTCACTTTAAGCAGAGCTTGCTAAGAAAGTCTTTTAATTGTGATTGAACTTGAGGTATCCTCCAGGAGTCTGGAGAGCCTGTAATCACTTAAGTAGTTATAACTGTAAGTAATTATGGAAAGCTCCCTGTGTGTCAGAAAAGTATTAGGCATTGTCACGTGCCTAACTGAAGTTTCACATTTAGAAAGCTTCCTGGCCTTTAAAATAGTATTGCACGTTGACCATTATGCTTTACGCACGTGGTTCATGAGGAAATGCGCAGAACACATGGATTGTTTCATTATGCTATACTGTTGATTTGATAAGTATATCACTTAAAATGCTGAGTTTTTCCATATATTCCAATTAAATATTTCTCACTGAATGGCCGTATAGAAAATAAGTTCGTTGAAAACTTGCCCAGGCAATAAAGAAAGCCATTCATTTTCTATTCCGTATACATGATCTGAAGCTACAGCCTTTTAGGTCTTTTAATCTGTTTGTTCAAGGCCAAGCTATTTATATGGATAATTTTTAAAGCTTCTGTATAAAAGGGAGAAAAGGACATTTTATTTATTCACCGGGGTTTTTTATGTGCCTTGAAATTGCATAGATAAAGTATTGTCAGGCTCATGGATCTGGAGAAGATAAAAGGTCTCTTATTTTATAAGGCTTTATGTAAGCGTTCGAATGCACAGTTTCCCCATGGATAGAATTTTTAAAATAAAACATTATTTCACTATTATAAACCAGAGTCTGGTGTAGGCATTTCTTCTTCTTTCTTTGAATTACATGTTAAATTATGCATTTAAGGTTGGTTTTTGTTTTGTTTGGTTGGTTTTTTTTTTTTTTTTAGCTACGTTTTGCCCTCTGCATTTCAACAGTTCCCCTGTTGGATAAATCAATTTACCAATCCTCACTTTTAGTGTCAGGCAGCTATTTAATGACTAGAATACTGAATATTAAGCAGGAGTGAAAAACTGATTAACCAGTCTTAATAAACACGGAGTGAAAGGCGTTACCTGGTTTGTAACATATTACTGTGAAGAGGAGAAGGATTTACCACTTTCTCTTGGAGGCCTTTGCTGAGCCCAGCAGACTGAAAGGAAGGGCATGTTTGAACTCAGGGGCCTCTGGAACCAGACCAGATCCTGGGTGAACACTAGCTGCTGTTAGCTTTGCCATGTCAGGGCCAAGGCGCAGCTTTCCTTGGCTGGAGCATTCCCAAGCTATCAGAGCCATCAGACAGGTGGGGAATAAATATTGTAGAATAGTGGAGCATTTGAAGCTCCAGATCCAGGGGACTCAATCTGGACAGGCTTCAGTTGGAGCAAACAGGTGTTCCTGGGAAGAACCATCCTCAGATGGCGGCGGGGGAGGGGGTGCCATTCTTTGACACACATAAAAGTCCCCCTTCCCTCCTGTAGGAGAATCGGAATTAACTACAGCTCTTTCTTCTGAAATGGAAAAAGAGAAATAAAACTGGGCCACCAGGTTTTGGCTCCGGCTGGTTTTGCATCAAGCATGCCGTCTAGGTTGAAGGAGGGAGCCTGGAACCGAGGGTCCTTGCAGCTTTCTGTAGTGGAGATGTAGGGGCAGCAGCTGAATGCAAAGACCTTCTGCGCCGTGTATACCTCCAGGAGGCAATAGTCTTTTCCTTACTCAACACCTATTTCTGAGCACTGGGGCTTTCTGGACCATGGACTAAGTGCTGGGAGCAGTGGCTGGCCTAGGAAGGGCCTGCCGTCAGATGCTCAGGCTAAGTTGTGGTTATCGTACTTGGGCCGGACATGAAAGCCAACCTGGGGGTCTTGGAGAGACTGGGCAAGAGGCAGTTGCTGACATGATAACTATTTCCTTGTTGGAATAGCACCTGAAGATACAAACCACAGGTTTTATTTGGGGTGCTCTTTTAAAATCATATTTCTCTAACAAAGGGTAAAATAATAACAGGTAAGTTACATTTTAAAAGTCTTTCTAATTCCTCTTTCTTGAAACAAACTGTTCCATAGATTTTTAAGCATCCCTTCTAGCCATGAGTCTAGGGCTATTTTATATTTTCTCAATAGTATGTCTTTTTCTACTTGTTATATTTTTCATAATTATTAAAATTCTAATAATTAAAAACATGTTTTACATAGGGAAAATTATCAAGAAACATGAAGCTATCAAAACATGCATGGCAACATCTAAATATGTATTTTTTGTAATTTTTTTATTTTTTGAGCTAATATTGTAATTTTTCCTTTCCCTTTCTTCCCTCCAATCCCAATCCCCATTTACCCCTCTTTGTTCTCTTTCAAATTCCTCTTTTTAAATTGTTCTTATCTGCATATATGGGGTGGTGAGTACATTCATAAATACATACATACAACCTGCGCTGTCTGTATAGTGGTACTTGTGTGTGTGTTTTCAGGGTTGACCATTGGCATTGGATAAGCAGTTGGTGCGCTTCTCCCCGGGAAGACGCTCTCCCACTCTCCGCAGCCCTTAGCGGTGTGTAGTTCTTTGTGTAGTCGGCGCCTCTTGACCTTCCCCAACAACCGCCACCGATGCTGGTTTTGTCTGTTGGTGACGTCTTTGTTCAGCTCATGTCTAGGCAGTCACGTTGGTGAGACTTAGGGGTGACATTCCTGGGTGACACTCTCACAGCAAACTCCCTGATCCTTTCACTCTCCGTCTTTCCGCCCACTCTTCAGTAACGCTCCCCGAGCCGTAGGTGCCGCTTGCCGCACTGGAAGGCTCTGTGATGAACCCCTTGGGGCTGAGATCCACAGCTCTGGGTTTTAACCGGCGGTGCTCTTCTCCATCTGGTGCAAAGAGAAGTCTCCTTGGTGAGAGGTGAGGTGCCTTTCATTCTTTCTGCTTCCGCTTCTGCAGGGTTCCCCGAGCACTTGATGGAGACCTCTGTGTAGAGCTCAGTGGTCCAAGGTCTCTCGCGCTCTGTGAGATGTTTGTCAGCGGTCTCTCTATTTGTTCCCGTCTGCGGCAGGAGGAAACTTCTCTTGGTGATGGCTGAGCAAGGCACTGATCTGCTTCCCTGGCTAGAGCCCATTTTAATTTCTCTACGTATCAGTGAAAAGTTAATTTAACTGGGGCGTGTACACACTTCTTAAAATAGAAGGAAACTGGAATACAATTCTTTGTACTCACTCTGGCCGGGGATCACAACTGGCAAAGCTTGGCTGCAGTTCATTACAGCTTTTCCCAAGTACTCTGCTACAAGCAGCGCATAACTTTATATCCTGCTTTTTGCATTCGTTATATTGAAAATGTATTCCCAGGCCAGTAACAGCTGCAATCATAGCTCGTGATGACTCACATAGTATCCCTCACTGGAGTAGCTCCTGTGTGTTAAACCCTCAGAGTTCCTAGCTTATGACTATACACGGATGCTATGTATCTCTACCCATAGATTATATTATCTTCTTACTGTGGCATCTGAGAAGAAAATAATTGCTTATCTCATTTATGACTCTTGTATCCTTGGTTTCTTAACTTCCTAGGACTTTGTTATCTGGGGTTTACTTCATGATTGGAATAGAGTGACTCATATGTAGGCGTGGTCAGCAGTTGCATGTATGTAACAGATGTGTCTGAACATGTCTATTTGGCCGGCTATCTTGTTTCTATATTGCTATTTTCTTCTGACCTTAGGTGTTTCAGATTGGATGAAGGGCAACCAGGTTACGGCTTGCTTGTGTGAGTTTACAAGTTTCCCTGGTTTATTTTCACTTTTGTCATTTTGGGGGAATTGAAGTCAGTCTGCCCCGCGCCCTTTCTGGATGTAAGGTCTTTCTCTCGCTTTGCGTGGACCATAGGAAATTTAGTTTTCTTCCTTGTGTCTTGGGTTGTTTCGTCATCTCTCCATTTGTAGTTTCGGGAGCGCCTGTGCCTCTCACACGAGCCTGGTGTTTTCTGCCGTCGGTGTTTATCAGGCACCTCAGTCTCACTGGCCTTCCCTTCCCGTCTTCAGTCCAGCCTCGCTGACTGCGCCCATGCCGCCCTGGTCCCGCTCTGCCGCCGCCCGTGTGGCTCCAGTCCTGCTGCTGGCGTAGCATTGCTTTTGTGCCCATTTCCCTGGGCCACTGCTTGACCTTTGACACCTGGGTCCTCTTTAAAGCGCATCGTGTTCTGCTCTCACTCCAGGGCAGCCCTGCCTTATTGCTGTTTTCTCCGAAGGTGCTGGACAGTTTCTTAAAGCATGTTTGACTTCTTTAGTTTTCAGAATCGCATGTCTCCTCTCACCCTTTGTGGTGCTCTTTCGTCTTCCTTGTCCCATAGTGTCTTTCTGTGCTCTCTCTCTCTCTCTCTCTCTCTCTCTCTCTCTCTCTCTCTCTCTCTCTCTCTCTCTCTCCACCCCCCATTGTGTTCATACACTGTCTGAAGTCTTTTTCTTGGTTGCTTTTCAGAGCCTCTACTTGGATCTACGAATAGGTGGTGGGTTTATATGTTTAGTTTGGTTCTAATTGCCTCTGTCTCTAGACCGCATCCCTGTTGGAGAGAATGAGGATTCTTCTCCAGGGGGGACGTCAGCACTGTTGTGTCCTTCCCTTCACTGTCCACCAGAAGCACACTCACTTAGAGAACCACACTGCCCGGACCAGTACCTCGCGCCGAGGCTTCTCTGGTTCTCCTCAATATTGATTCATTGTTTTACTGGAAATTCTAGTTTCTTATTGCACATAGGAAAGAAACAAGTTAGGAAGTTTGAAGAAAAAGAGATGAAGGCAGTAACCAGAATTCACCTAGGCTGCAGCACTCACTGGAGAGCCTAGTAATCTCTGCTTATTACAAACCTTGTTATCTAGTGGAAGCTTTGGGAGATACGCTCCCTTACCTACACTTCTCAACACAGTTCGTGTGTGTGTGTGTGTGTGTGTGTGTGTGTGTGTGTGTGTGTGTGTGTGCAGTAGAAAACCCTCCCAAATTCCAACCATTTGTGACATAGACCTTAATAGTATGTTGTTGTTGTTGTTGTTTTCATTCAGGTTTAATGGAATACTTTGGTAAATAGATCAGGCACCGTTTCAAACCAGAGACTGTGAGGGATCTTTAAAGTCGCCTTCAATAAAGGGGCCATACAAACCATTTCTGCAGCCCACCCCTTGGGGGTATGCCTGGGTGGTCTTGTTTTAACTGTTGCTGTTTAATAATTGATGGTTTACTGACACAAGGCATAGAAGCCTTAGGGAAAATGAAATCCCACGTGCCAGTTTCTTAGATGACTCTTCTTTGAGGTTTAAGTGTCCCTCTAAGTAATATAGCATGAGTTAGGGGTGTCATTCTACGTCTGCCTGGGGAAGTCAGCCACAGCATTCCTGGTTGGCGTCTCCTGATGCATGCTGGAGCTGAGTCATGTCTGCTGTGCTCCATCAGAACAGCCCCACAG
This sequence comes from Mesocricetus auratus, assembly GCF_017639785.1. Lineage (NCBI taxonomy): Eukaryota > Metazoa > Chordata > Mammalia > Rodentia > Cricetidae > Mesocricetus > Mesocricetus auratus. The sequence goes on along the minus strand of NW_024429182.1, from coordinate 5,749,922 downwards.
GCCTTCCTGGGAACAAGACTCTCCAACAACAAAGACTTCCCTACAGGAGCTGATTTCCCTGGCTGTCCTGGTGAGTCAGAATGTTCTTGAGAAGACCTCGCAATGTATGGAGGGAAGGAGAGATCCTTGCCCTCCAGGAACTTGATTTCCTGACCAGAGAAAGATCACTCAGAATGAATGCTGAGAATTCCTCAGTGAGCGAGTCCCAGACTTTGGGAGGTTACTGCCAGTTGGGAGCACCCTGGCAAGTTTCATAGAAAACACAGAATTTGGGGGCTGGGGCCGATGACACGGCTTGCCAGTGAAGATGCTCATCTCTAAGTCTGATGGCCCGAGTTTCATCTGCAGAGTTTACATGGTGAAAGGAAAGAATCAACCTCTTCAAAGGCCTCCTATGGCAGACCATGTCATGGGCACACGTGCACATGAACACACACACACACACACAAAATACTAATAATGGCATAACAATAACAAAATGTAAGACTTAAAATACTTTTTTTTTAAAGCGTAAAGAAAAGGTGGCATTTGTAATGGCCCTTGAAGGGCTATGCTTTGCACAGTTAGAAGGGACGCCAGGCCAACCCAACACTACGAACAAAGACAGGGAGATAATAAATATCTTACAAGGCGGCCACGGCCAGCGGTTCTGATGGATTGATTGCTCTACGCTCTCCGGCCTTTGCCTTTCATGTGCAGACTCCCCACGTCAGCGTGGCATCACACCAGCTCATGTCACCGTCGGTGTTTACTGAGCACGTACTCTGTGTCCTGGACAGTGTCGAAGCACTGAATTCTTTCATGGTCTCCACATAGTCCATCCATGTTTCTTCCACCTGTTCTTGTCCGTCTACCACTGACGTCACAGTGTTCTTCCCGGAATTTTGGACAGTCCAATAAGACACGTATGTAGGCAGCATGGCTCTCTAGTCAACGATGGGTCGGTCTCTTCGGGAATACCTGTCATTCTGAGCTACGCCCCCAAGTAGCTGTGTTCTCATTAGGCTTTGCTGCTATAGCGCTGCCCTTGCCTGGCCCTGGTGTGACATGTTCCCTGCGCTCTGCAAGTGCAGCCTGATTCTCCTGCTGTCCAAGATGGGGCTTTGTGTTTGGGGAAAGGACATCCAAGGCTGGAGTCTGGAAGGATCCAGGGGTCTACACAACAGAGACCTGGGCAGGCTGGACTGGAGTCTGAGCCCTCCATCCTGAAAGCAGCATAGCCAAGCTGCAACGGTTGTTGGTTTTTAAGCAACGGTTTTGCTTTATTTGGACTTGAAATTCCAACCCCCTTTCCTGTGAGGGAAACATGTTAAGCTTTGGTCTTGTCGAGGCTTCGGCCTTTGACAGTTTTTCAGAACGAGAGTCATCTCGACTCGGATGCATTTTCTCTGCACCCGCCTGCCTGTTACCTACTCTCTGGCTTTTATTGTCCCTACATGCAAATGGCCCACAGCTGGCCTGGAAGAAGCCAGCCCACAGCCCCCATCGGCATGATTTAAAGCATTGATGAAATACTTGCATGCACCTGGTAGAACTCTCGGGCCCGAGACCTTTCAGCTCTGTGAGGAGGAAGTCTGAATGCCGTCCGCACCCCAAACTGGGGGGCAGCATGTGGCACTGGGTCACAGCTAGGATCTCTTGGCATTTTCTTCTCTGTTATGATTTACTTTTTACACATGTAGCAATGTCCATGCAGAAGGGAATATTTTTATAAAGAAAAGAAAAAAGAAACACAGCTATAACCCAGCATGACTGCACTTATCCACATATACACTTTTTTTTTAACATTGATGATGCATATGTTGACATTTTTCTTTATGTGCTTCTAATTCCACTGTAAACAGAATTTTACATTCTGGCTTTTTCTTTATAACTCAAAATTATAGCTTGCGCTGCTGACACTACTTTGATACTGTGGTCAGTGGAGTCTTTTACATAAAACGATGATGACACTTATAGAGGCTCAGGAAATCCCAGCATGCGCTGGGCGTCCCTTGGCTTTGACAGAGAACACAAGGGCTGTCTGCAGCGCGACTCGGAGATCCTCAGCCTGTGTCTGAGAAGATGCCCTTGTAGACGTCTCGGGCTCTGAGACGTGCCTGTCCTGTTCTAGACTATCCATTGCATATATAAATGTCAAGTGTCTGGTGATAACCTGGATGACGCTATGCATATACAAGCAAGTGGTGCCGTTCATTCTGTGGAGAGAATGTCAGTGGCCAGCATCGTCTCACTGGAAGGTATAACAGGATCTGGGTGAGGCTCTGATGTGCACTAGCCACGTACCAGAGTGTATTGCCATTGTAGGTCCTGGCCACCTGCCGAATCTGGGCTAACCCATCAAAACTGGTCTGCACCTCCCCTGAAGGAAGGCATGCAGAGGAGGACTCAAGGGTGTGGTGGGAAGGGGCGACTGGTGGGGGATGCTGGGCATCTCACAGAATCAGAAGGAAGGACGATGCAAGCTTAACTTATTCTTCCTGACCCAGACCTGGAGAAGATATTGGATGGATCCTCGTTATGTTTTATATTCTTCAGGGGAAATCTAGGGCATAAGCATCTGCAGTTTTGTGTTTTGTTTTAGTCCTTAGCATCTGCATAGTTTTATTTTTTAACTGATTTACATATAATAAAATCCACCCAACTTAAGTATTCTGTTAGATGAGTGCTGGCAATTAGGTCCAGTTGTAAAACTACCATGACCCACAGAGATATGAAATAGCCCCTCATTCTATTGCATTTCCCCCAACTCCATCGCCCACGGTTCCGTCCCCACGCTGATCCAGGCAGCTGCTTTGTGACAGCAGAACTCTGCTGTCTCTGGAGTTTCCTAAAAGTGGGATTGAGCAACACGTAGTTGTGGCTGTGACTTCTTTCACGTACTGTAGAGGTTTTGAAATCCACCTCTTTTGTCACGTGTTGCCATTGCATGCCTTTTAATTATTGAGGGATAGCCCAAAGTAGAGTGCGCTAAATTTATTTATTTATTGCTAGGTGATAGGAACGATAGGCTTCCTGTATATGGAACTTGTGTAAATAATGCCACTGTGAACATTTGTGTACACATCTTTGTGCAGACTTGGGTTTCTTTCCTCTTGTGTAAATATCTAGGAGTAGGATTAGTATGTTATAAGGTAAATACATGTTTAATTTTATAAGAACTTGACAAAGTTTGTATTTCTGTGGCAGTGGAGGAGAGTCTAGGTGCCCTGCACACTTAACTCATAATGCAATCAAATAGCATTCCACAACTCGGAACCTTTTAAATGTGCTTGGCCTGCTGATCGCCGTAGTTTCTGTTCTGGTTCTTGCCTTGCTTGTTACAAAATCCCTGAGGTGAAGCACTGAAGGGAAGAAAGTTTGCTTTGGCTTGTAGTTTGAGAGAATCCAGCCCGTCGTGCCAGGGAGAGGGTGAGGGGTGAGGCAGCCGATCACATGGCATCTGTGTTCAGGTAGCTGTGAACAGCCAGGAAGTGAGGCTCTACATTTTGACCTCCAGACCCCGTGACCTCCAAAGAGACTCTACCTCCTAACGTCTCCCCAACTTTCAGAAAACACTACCAGACACACCAGTCCATGGGAGGCATCTCACATTCGCACTACAAGACTGATCCGTTCTGCTGGCATGTTGCCCACCCGTTATCTGTGCCTTTAATTCAATGGTTTGTGATTAAAAAAATAAAATTATATAGACCGTGCCATGCACGTACCACAGGCCAGGCCCATAGAAAACACAGTACAAGTGTCTGGAATATCCTAATGACTGTCCGTAGTGTGTGTGTGTGTGTGTGAGGGGGGGGGTAGGGAGGGGGAGGGAGGGAGGGAGAGAGAGTCACCCCATACACCAGTGCTTGTACCCCTGTTTGCCTATGATCTAAAGGTAATATGGCATGGGACAAACTGTTTAACCTGTCCGGGAGAACTAGTTTACCAGACAACCAATGCTGCGCATTAGTCTCCACAACTGTAAATTCTCCCTGGGTAGATTTGGAGGTGGCTGGGGTACCACCCGCTTCCTGAGAAAAATGTTAGAATGAGGGCAAATCTTAGCTGAATTTTACCATGCAAGCAGGCCCCCAAGCTGCTGTGCACACCCTGTCCTCTAGGCCCATTGAAGTCCCTACCGTCTGTCCTGAGGTAGGACCAATGGCGGCAACTTGTGTCAGAGATTCCCTAGAGACTGCTGTGACAGAAGTCAGCTAGACTTCTGGTCAGGTTAGGGATAAAGTCCTCTAGGTGAGGACAGCATCTCACAGAGACCCAGCAGGGTCCCCTGAGATGCTGATAACCTTTCTACTCGTGATGGGTTCAATAATGACGCTACTTCCAGCCAGCCCTCATATTTCAGTCCCGTTTCTAGTGCACTAACTCATCATTATCAGCTATGCTAATTAAGAGTAAGTAATTAATAAGATAAAGAAAGCTGCCACACAGTCTTAGCTGCCTCTGGAATTCTCTTCATTAGTCTTTCAAACATCATCTAAGTACCTGCGGGAGGATGTAGTCCCATTTGGTCACTCCAGTCAAGCTCTCGGCACCGGAGGGTGTGGATTAACACTAGCTAATGCACAGCCCCTCTCTAACAGAAGAACTCTTTAGGGTAATTGCCATGGCGCACAGCGGTTCTTCGTGTGAGGGGCTGTCGGAGCTTCGAATCCCTTGGCCTCCACCTAGTGGAAGGGACACAGACACCCCAGGTTATGTTGGAGCCTTCCCTGTGGCCTCAAGGAAGTGCAGCCCAGGAACACAGTGGGGATTTCACCTGCAGACCGTGGTGGCCCTGTGATCTGCCCCTGGGCTGACCTCATTTCACAGGCCTCACTGATCTGAGGGCCACCATTTCACATGCATGCATACATACATACATACATACATACATACATACATATGTCTTTCTCTGTACAACACACTTTTTCTTCTTTCCGTGTTGGGTTCAAGCCAGGCCTCACTACCCTTCCAGCCCACACAGGTTCTTTTAAATTCTGGAATCTTCAACTTTATCGCACGGTGTTGCCCATGGAACCGTGGTTTAGTGCACACTATCCATTGTACATTAAAATAAATGCATACTTCAAAATCTGAAGTAAAATGTCCGAAGGGCTACTGAGTATGTCACATAAAAAGAGTCATCTGCATGCTGCCTGAGATAAGTCCCTTCCCTCCAGTGGTCTTCATGCAGCGTGCTAGGGACCATTGCTGTGTTGTCCTTGTTGGGTTCCTGGCCCGTCTCCCTCCTCGGCATTAGGACCCTGATGGTCAGGAACCGGCTTTCATCTCCACATCACCCTGTCAGTGAGTTGGGTGCATAATATGCATCCAATAAATGTTTGATGAATGAACATCTCTGTTGTAAACCCAAGCAAAATACCATTAGCAAATACACATACTTGCTGTTTTCCCTCAGGATGATTCCTAACCTCTGATAAACCCGTAGAGTACAAAAACATGAGAGAAAACGTGTGTGAGTACCAAACCTGAGAAAGTGAAGCAAGACTGCACGCCCATCACTTAGTTCCATGTGATAAAACTCCTGTTCCTCTAATTCCCCAATGTTTGGGGCATTGGATAACATACAGTTGCAAGCAATTGCTGTTACAATTGGGCATAAATGTCAAGTCACCTTCCCAAGGTAAAATACAAGGCAGGAAAGGCAGTATTAATCTCATTAATATGAGCAAGTTTTTACTTCCAAACACCTTTAAACAAAGTAGATGATGTCATCTTTAAAAGTGAATGTATCAATCTGACATTGTTCTCAGAGAGCAAACATCTCAGAATAAGTTGTTAATCAAAGTATTGCCCTCACGTTTTACCTGTGAAGTCTGTTTAAATTATACAGAAAGCGTAACACCCGAGCCCTTTTGAAGTCTACCTTTTTCCTGATTTCCATAAATGAAAAGTTTAAGTTTAGGAAAATACTTAGCATTGCGCTTGCCTTGAACCCCTGCACGGTGTGTTTGCAGTTTTTACTCCACGGTGTAGCATGTTTCATTTAATTATGGAAAGCCCTGTGGGGGCTGATTGAGTGACTCTACGAGCATTCCTAAAGAGCCATGTCCAGTAGGGGGAAAGGGGCAGGGACATCTAGATACATAGAATTCACCCCATTTTCTTGAGTGGCCCTGGAGGATGAGGGAGGTTGGTGTAGTTCCATTGGTGCAGTGCTTACCTACCATGCACAAGACCACGGGCTTGACCTCCAGTGTCACATAAACCAGGCATGGTGACGGACTTGTAACCACAGCGCTTGGGAGGTGGAGGCAGGATGTATGAATATGTGTGTGTGTGTGTGTGTGTGTGTGTGTGTGTGTGTGTGTACGCATATATATGTATATAAAATTTTCTTTAATAATCATTAAGGTAATGATAGAAGAGCCAGTTTCTTGAGGGAGCGGGAGTTAGTTTTTCTTTTTTCTTTTTCAAATCATTGCTACTGCTTATATTTATTTCAGTTTTCCCATAGCTACAGAGACAATGCGAATCCAACTTCAGTTTGGGACACTCAACTTTGTATTATTCTCTGGCAGACTCTAAACATCCTCACGTTTAAATATGATGCCAGTCCATGTATACAATGCCACCTCGCCCTGGGATCTTTGACAGGGTCGTCTGCAGGAGGACACAAAGCTGGGCGGGGGGGGGGGAGGGGCACACTGACGGAGCACTGTGCACACACGAGCGGGCACTGCCCTCGATTGCCCGCACCCAGCAGCCCCGGAACGAGGTGCCCAAGGCTGTGCAGGTGGGGGAGCTGAGACCGTGGGAAGCCCTTCCACTCCACGTGTGATCTGTCCCCTGAAGCTGACAGTGGTGACGTCAGAGAGAAAGAAGGGCGAGACTCTGCCTCCCATCGGGTTTGTTGCTGTGCTCAGCAAAGTTTGATTGGGAAGTGCGAATCGCGGAGTCCCACGTGCTGCCTGTAGCCGTACAGTGTGCCCTGGAGAAGGTCCCCCGCAGGAGTCCCTTCCCTCCCCATGCCTCCAGTGTGGTGTGTTCACTGAGTAGGCCGTGCCCAGAGGAGACTAATAATGAAGGGAGACGCGACTCCCTGAGCCAGCGGACACAGAGGGGAACTGAGAAGTGTTATCTCAGCCTGTGCCGCTATTGCGGCTGGTTTTGCTACTCGGGATTTGAGCCTATCAATCGGTGAGTTCCACAGGTTCTATTCTAAGATGGTTCATGGTTTTTGCAGTAGGGGCATTATTCCTGAGCCTGGTTGACACGCATTTGCGGTCAAGCCTCCGTAAAAACACCCCTTTAGGCTTCAGCTCAGTGTTAACAGAGAAGAAACTTACCGTGTCCTGTATTTGGTTTTCACTATTCCAAGTGAAATGGCTTAACACTGATGAAACAGCGTATTCATGGAACAGACTTTCTGTCTGCCTGGGTTGTTCATACACACACTATTAAATATAAACTCATCAGCAACTTTCTCCTTGATCCGATTCTGCTTTCTCAACTTGGGCTGTGTCTTCTTGAGCAATGAAAACAATAGGCAGAGCTCTGTCTGTGAGTCTCTGGGTCTGCTCTGTCCATGGGTCTGGAGTGTGTACTACACAGAGCAGTAAGTGACACAGCAAACAGGAAGAGACTGTACAGGGACCCGCTGGCTCTGCTGCAGGACTCTAGGCAGGGGCCACGGCTTCAATTGTGTGTGCGCACTCGTGTGTGCATATGTGTGTGTGTGTGTGCTTACTGGGTGTATGTATGTGCACGCTCATGCATGCACACATGTGCTCTCACACATGCACACACAAGGTCAACGTCAGGTCTCCTTCCGTTGCTCTCCCCCTTGTTTAAAGGCAGAGTCTCTCACCTAATGCTCACTGACTCCTTCAGACGGGCTGGGCAGTGAACCCCAGCATCCTCCTGGCTCTGCTTCCCCAGCACCGGGGCTACAGAGCACACCGCTATGCCCGCCTTTTACATGGATGTTTAGCACACAAACTCCAATCCGCACGTTTGCACTTTACTGAAGGAGCTGTGTGCCCAGCTCTGAGCTTTGCATTTTTTCAACACAGTATGTGATTGTGTGTCTGCTTTCAGAAATCTGTGGGCTTAAACAGGCATATTGGCTTATTTTGTAGCTTTATTTCATAGCCAGAAAATGAAATAGATAACCTGAGGTGTTTTTTCTGTGTGTGTGTGTTTATTTTGCACCCTTCTCCCAACTGTAAGAAGGCATCTGAACACCCCGACTCCTGTCTGCTCCCATTCTTCTCGAAGTTTCACCCAAACTTGCGTGTTTATATTTTAAACTCAGATGACTCATTTCTTTTGGAATGAAAGCTTCCAAAAGCAGTGTTGATTCATAAGCTGTAGTATTTAGCAAATATTGTCAGGCATACCTTAAAGCCAATCTTGATGACATTTTACTATCCATAAGAATTGTCAAAGGTCCCTGTTTGTTAATTGATATGCCTATTATGTATTTGCCTGTTTTAAAATGGAAAGCAGAGAGCAACTGTCAATTCTAGGCTCAGATTGCTTTAGCTGCCTAAGCCATTGGACTGTGCAGCATGTCCATCCTGACGTTGTTTCGGGGTGTCTCTGTGCCTGGCCAACAGACACTTTGTGTTTTCACCATCTGACTGCAGTCTGTCCCTGGTTTCTGTTGCCGCCCTGCATAAGGAACCTTACAGAAGTCTCAGTGTCACTATATTTACTCAATAATATATGCATAAATTCTTCACGCTCAATTCAAGACATGAAGAAGGACTTCTAGCTCAGGCTTTTGTGAAGTTTTTCAGTTGGTTGTGTTAAGTTGGGGAAACAGCTGTTGCCTAACAGCCCTGGGTCAGGAATAAAATAATTGAAGGTCCCACATGGGAAACATTTGCAATGGAGTGTGCCCCAACCCTTGCTTTACCACATGGGGTAGCACCCTTCTGCTCACACATGGCTAAACACACGTTTGAACTGACGTCTTCACACCGCTCACACATCCTTATGCTCTTTGTCCACATTTGCTGGGCGGGGCACATGCTTTGACCCCCTTGAAGACTAGGGGAGGAGAATGGCCAGAGTCTGGGGTCTCCTTTTCCAAAGGTTCACCAGAGAGGGGTGTCCAGTCAAAGATCAGTGCCTTATTACTAAAGCCGCAGCTCTCTTTGCTGGATGACACAAACAAGCGCGCATTTTAGTCAGACTGGAGATAGGCACAGCCACGGAGACCACTGACCTCCTCAGGGGCTTCAGCATTTTGTCCCCCCGCGTTGGTTTTCACCCTGCTCAGTCCACTGTATTTTTCTGAAACCTCAAGCTACTCAACCTACAGCCCGGCTGTAGAACTGAAACAAGGCCGCCATTTCAGCTTCTCCGTGCTGTGTGACAGTTTCAGCACAGACAGCAGCTTCCATCGCTTACAACAGGGGAGTGTCTCCTCACTCTCACACGTAGACTGGCCGTCCACGCTGTCTTCGTTGGTTCGGACACCGTGCTGGAGGAGAACCTGAGAGTCCTACATCTTGATCTGCAGGCAGCAGGAAGTGCACTGTCTCCCACACTGGGCATGGCTTGAGCACATGACACCACAAAGCCTGTTACCACTTGACACACCCACTCCAACAAGGCCACACCTCCTAAGAGTACCCCTCCTTATAGGCCAAGCAGTCAAGCACGAGTTTGGAAGATGGGGCATTCCTATTCAAACCAGCACAAATTCTATTTCATAGAATGGCATACTAAGACCCAGATGCCTTCAGAGCCCTGCTAAAAAACACATAGCTAGTAGGCAATGAGGTTAGATATTGAATGCAGGTCCCCTCACATCTAAATCAAAATTTTTCCTGTTATGTGACAAAGCCAACTCTTGTAAGGCATTTAAGAAGATTCCTGGAATAGCCCTTCCTATCAAGGAGTGTACAGAGTGGGAAAGATGGGATCAAAAGTAATGCCAGTTGTGAGAGCTCTTGAGTTGATCTAATTCAAGGGACTTACACTGAGTCCCCTTCATCCCATTTAACAGGTGTGGAAACTAAGGCCTTCAATCCCAATAAACTCACTCAAGTCAGAGGACTAATAAGTAGCAGAACTGTGTTTTGAATGCAAGCCTGATTCAAAATAAAACCCAGCCTCTTAACCATTACTCACATTGGCTCCCAACCAACAGCGATAAATGAGCTCATGGACAAGCAACAGTGCTTGTGCAAGGCAGCTTGGGATGAGATACATTGTTTCCCTCATCATTCCTGCTTGCAAAGGTTTGTGATTGGATTTTTCCAATTTTAGCATTATAAAGTGTATCAATGTAACAAAAAGTAAAGGTTATGGATATTGTGGGAAAACATTTGTAATTAGCCTGTGCCTCTTACACACTAAACATAAATGCACTGTCCTAGGAGCCACACAAGCTCGGCTTTGCAGGTTTACTTGTGCTTGCAATTATTAAACATAAGAATCATGTGTATTTTGAGACTTGGTGTTTCCAAGCGTACTAATGGCTGCTAAATTAAATTACTTAAAAATGAATTATACCTATGGACAGAACTCTAAAAGGTCAAAATTGAGCAAATGTTGTAAAGAATAGTGCCCGTGAGTTTGGCCAGTCAGAATGGCATTTTTCTTAACTGTACACTAATTACCCAGCCTATCTTCACAAGTAGCTTTAAAGAGAACCTAAAGGTGACTGGAATGCTTAAGCTCGTCTTCCATGTTAAACTGGTTTGGATCTGGATGCAGAGCCCAGCAAGATCAGCCAGGAAGAGCCACCTGTGGAGGCCTGACTCGTCAATGTGAGCAGGAATTAGTGATGACTTGGAATGGCTAGAACACCCCAGAGGGAAATTTAGGGGCTCTTCATTCTGTTTTACCCTGGAAAATGGAATTGTTAGCACTACTACCTGGCAATGTCCAAAAGCAGGTGCAGTTCTGGAATGTATGAACTTGCTTTGGTTTTATGTTTTAGCAGAAGTGCAAGATCAAATCATTGCCTCTTAGTGTAGTCTTTGCCAGATTTCCAAACCTCTAAGCACAAACTCCTCTGCCTTCATTTCTTTTCTTGCCTGGAAATCTAGGCAGCACTGAGCCAAATCTGAACTTATGAAGTGAGATTATACTTGATTAGGAACAAAAAAATCCTACATCCAGAAATGCAGATGTGCACAGCAGTCCTGGGGGGATGTTGGTATTTGATCTCTAAGTCTTAAAGGTTCATGTTCCCAAGGTTAAGAAATGCAGAGAGCCGACTTTTATTAGTAACTAATGCTGAAATCACTCTGGAGATTCTAGACGTATTACATTACAAATCACTCAGCTTTGGAAACCCTACAGCTCGTGGGTTACAGATATCACTAGATGAGAGAAAGGGGCAGTAAGTGAAAGACATCATTCTTGAGCCTCTTCTGTGTCATAGCAGCGCAATGTGTATACGCTGGGAGGGTTCTCATCTCGGAGAAGAAAGGGAAGGGCCTGGGCGTCAGAGGCATCGCTAGAAGAACCAGGAAGCAAAGGACTTCTTGTCCAGGGGGATTTGGGTGGGGACAGTACAATAGTCCACCTTGGGCTGCACTTTCTTTCTGCTTTTCTAGCCTTTAACTTCACGACCTGCCTGGACAGATTGTTTCTATATTGAGCAAGGTTTCCACTTAGATGACAGTTAAAGCTTAAGTATCTATAAAGTAAAACCCATCAACAAACATGGCACCTATGGGCAAGCATGAGAAAAAGACCAGAGGCGTTTCACAAGAGAAAGCCTTGTTCTTCTCTCCTTCAAAACCCACCTTTAATTCCAACAACAGAGAGTGGGGGCCATAAACTGTGTTGCTATGACAGATAAAACAGTGCCTTTCCTACGTCACAACCACAGACCTGTTGCTCGATGACCGTGCCATGAGCTCGAAGTACCCCTGGATGGTTGGGAAATGTTTTCCTCAGGAAAGAAATACACTAAGCTGTTATACTTTGAAGTGATTTTAAGGTGGCCAGAATATATGGTCTTAAAAGTATTGCTAAAATTTGGAATGTGTTTCCTAATACATACATACATACATACATACATACATATATATATACACATATATATAATCAATATACAGGATATGTATTTGTATAATTGTGGATATATGTTGTATTTTGAATGGACAGCACAGAAGTAAAATACAGGAAAATGAAATCATACATATGTACATACATACATACATACATACATACATACATACATGCATAATAGGATGTCACATAGATAAATTCAGAGTCAAGCTATGGTGTCTAAACATTGCTGCCTTCCTCCTCCTTCCTAATGGTATTTTTCAGATCTTGGGTTTTGATCGACACACTATGGAGTACAGAAGTCATCATTATTTAGGCAGCTCAAAAATAGCTTGCCAAAGCTGATAATGAGAGGTGTTCCAGATCTTCTGTCAAAAGCCCTGCCAATTAGTGTTGAGGTCTTGAAGGTCCGGCTCTAGATTTGTATTAATATGCTGGGTTTATTAATATATTTTATATATGTATCATGTAGCTACCTAATGCATTGCATGACGTTGTATAATTGTGGTGCTTTTAATTTGTTATGCCCAGGTCTGTTCTTTAGCCACAGTTAAAATTCAGAATTACTTGTTAGCTCATAACTAATAACTCATTAGGAAGCCATGCCGTGTACTCAAGGTCTCCTCTAAGGCAATCTGTACTTAACAGTAAACTAGAGAGATTCTTAGCTACTTGACTGTCATTGACCAGTTTAAATATTTAAAGTTACCATCTGACCCTTTGTCTAGCCACTTGCAGAAAATGAAAATAAGCTTGTGTACAAAACAGGAGAAAGAAATATTTCAAATAGTCTTTTCTAAATTAAGAAAGCCTGTTGTAGGAATAATCAAATAATCAAATTTATATAGAGATATGTAGATATGCTCATGGTGATAAAGTATTACTTAAATAAATAAAGGGTCTGTTTTCACCCTTTTCTTTTAAATGTTAGTTTTCACCAACACAGAAATTTAAGTTTGTCATTTACAGTAGTCAAACTCAGATTCATTGCCAAGGATCATAATAATTTTACATTCCTACCTTTTTTGCTGTATCTTCCAAAATGATAACAAATTGAGTGCGTTTATTTTTAGTGTCTTGCTTTACCCAGATAAGTAAACATAGTCAAAATTGTAATGACACCACCCTGTGCTTACTCTGGTGCTGACTCCCCACACTGTGTCTGCCTTGTCTCGCTGTCTAGTAGGCAGTTGGGTAGCTTGAAAACTAAGCCTGCACGGGGATGTGGCTCTAGCCACGCAGCTTCCCTGGCATCTGTTGAGTATCTAGGTGACAGTTGGTGCTGTCAGGATATAACACAAAGACATTGGTGGCGTGGATAGAGATGGTATGGTCTGGAAGGACACAATGATGTTGGTGGTGCAGACACAAACGGTGCCGGTCTTGTAGAACACAATGATGTTGGTGGTGTGGATGCAGACGGATACAGGTCCAGGAGGACACCAACACATTGATGGCGTGTGAACACGAATGGTTTCTGCTCTGGCAGGACACAGACCATGAGTTCATTTAGGAGCTGCTTCAGACTTGTGCTGGCCCAGGTTCTCAGGTTCAGGAGCATGCACTCATCCAGCACATTTAAGAAGAGCCCTGTATGGGAAATTCAGCGATGCCTTTTGGATGTAACACTGCTGTGAATGGATGCATCCTCAGTAGAGGCCAGTCACACTTCTCTGGGGGCCCCACTGCCTCAGAACTACCTACATGACACCCATGGCACTAGGATCTAGACACCATGATGTCTACAGAGCTGTCCCAGAGGAACACACACATTCTCTCTCTCTCTCTCTCTCTCTCTCTCTCTCTCTCTCTCTCTCTCTCTCTCTCTCTCTCTCTCTCTCTCTCTCTCTCCCCCACAAAGCTTCTTCATGCTGATCACATCCACTTTAAAGTTTACACAGTGTCTACTTGGCAGAGCCTGAGCTGCAGTGTGGTTCCAAGAAAATCCTAGGAATGTGGTTCTTCACTTTCTGTCAAAGAGAGCTGCAGAATCAATCAAATCTCCCATGGAAGAAGTCAGTGCTCACACCCTCACAGGAGCATAAAATAGTGATTCTCAAGTTGTGTTTCAGTGAACCCTAAAATTGCCCCGCCTACGCAAGGGTTGTTAAGGAATGGAACAAGCCCTGACTGGCTTTATCAGGGCGGCATCACATTAATCTGGTCATCCGATGAGTGGTGTGCCTGCAATCGTTGTGGGAAAAGCATTCCTCTTTGCTTTCTGTTTGTGATGTATTTGGGGTCCTTATGTGTGCGTACGCGTGCGTGTGTGTGTGTGTGTGTGTGTGTGTGTGTGTGTGTGTGTGTGTGTTCTTACTGTCGTTTTCATATTAGGTAGCTTCTCAGAAATAAAGACTAGGATGTGTTTCTGTAGCGGGCTTTTTAACAGAACATCTTCACTTTCCAGCCAATCATTGCAAGATTACAAATTAACCTCATCTCTCACATCATCGTTAGTGGATGTGCTGCAAAGAGGCCCTGTTTAGGTTCGGGTTTTTAATGTGAAGTCGCCACCTCCTGAGAACATGCCTTTGAGTTGTTTCAAAGCCTTTCCAGCATCTTCTCAGGAATCCTCTGCAGTGGAGGGCAACCAAGTCATCATAGCCATGGGGTAAAGGGACTGGACACATTAATTACTCCTCAGCTACTTTATTTCATTTGACTTCAAAAACAAAATTAGCAGTAGCAGAAGACAGTGGTTGCATGGGGTTAAGTTAATCAGTGTGTGCTAATTAAATAACTGTTGTGCCTCTCCATTAGGCCTGTTCAGATGGCGCAGGGCTTTTAGGAAGTCTTACCTACCTGGGGTTTTGTACTTTAGTGTTTTACCGCAAACCACAGTCTCTAAATTACGAAGACACAGTTGAGCACCTCTAAAATCCCCAAATCTCAGCTGAGGAGGGCTCAGTCAGACAAGTCCTTGCCGCACAACAATGAGGACCCAAGTTCAGTTCCTACACGACGTGTCAGGAGCAGTGACAGGCATAGATGCACAAACCCTAAGATAAACAAGCCTCACCAATTTGGTGAGCTGTAAGTCAGTGAGAGATCCAGTCTCAAAAAACAAGGTGGGCAGCTCCTGAGCAATGACACCTGTGGATGTCTTCTGCTTTACACACACACACACACACACACAAGAATGTCCTAAAATCCAGGATATCTTAAGCAAGTCTGTTATATTTCAAATTTTTTATTTTCAGATTGCAGTTATTCATCCTGAAAGTTTATGCAAATATTAGAAGACCACAAAGTTTCAAAATCTAAAACATCTCTGGTCCAAAGCGTTTTTCATATGGAACACTCAGCCATACCTGCACATGTCTTGATCCTTGGAAGTGTTTGGGTGGCTTTTCTCATAGACTCTGTGGAATGTCACCCACCACAGTATGTGCAGCCAGACCCACCTGACTAAGTGCCTCAGACACGCCTGCACTGAGGAGACCTGGGTTTTTACTCTCACTCTCACACTTCAGGACTTCAGGACATCCTGTCTTCTCTCCGTGTGTCATATGCCAACCCCAGGCAGGCCTGTTCTGTCATCTCAGAAACAGTGAAGCAGCACACAGCTGTTCCCTTAAAGCAGTAAAAGCTCTCCTCATGGACTCGAGTCTACCATGCCCTTACAGCTACTCAGCTAGCCTCAGAGACCTTAGAGTCTACTATGTCCTTACAATTACTCAGCTAGCCTCAGAGACCTTAGAGTCTACCATGTCCTTACAGCTACTCAACTAGCTTCAAAGACCTGTGTTTGTATTAGGTTTTGGTGGGGTTTTGTGTGTTTGCTGTTGTGGGTGGGTGGGTGGCTGAGGCTTGATGCTGTTGGGTTTACTGCATAGGGATAGCATGTGAGACCCAGAGCACCTCTCTGTCACAGCCTTATTCAGAAATGTGACAAGTGTGTTTAAGTACTTGTCATAAAAAAGAAATTTAAAAAACAATTGGAAACCTATCAGTCTCTTCATATTGAATGTCTTGAAAACACAGAAAACCATAAAAAATAAAATACAATGCACCTACCTTTTTGACTCATCCTGTTGAATCATTGTTGACATTTTTATTTATATCTTCCCTTTTTATGCATATTTTACATGTAAACAATCGAACATGTCATTGGCTTTCAAGCTGGAAAACAACCTATCTGCAATTTACTCTTACTTTGAATAAAAATGTTAAAATTGCTCTAGTGTGACAAGTGACACATCTCAATACCAGGTTGTTTGTTTTATGTTGGCCAAGAAAGTCCGCCCAGTCCACATAATTGCATTTTACTTGTTTCGCTACTTTCAGCTATGAAACATCAGACCAGAATTGTGGCCATATTCATGGCTGCTGTCTTCAGAGTATGGGGCCAAACTTCTTTTGCCGCTAGCCAGGGTTTCTCTGTGTAGCCCTGGCTGTCCTGGAACTCACTCTGTAGAGCAGGCTGGCCTCAGACTCAAAGATTTGCCTTCCTCTGCCTCCAGAGTGCTGGGATTAAAGGTGTGAGCCATCATGCCTAGCCTTAAACGTTTTTACCCTTTTTCTCTGGTAAAGTTTATTTAAGTAAAAAGAGTTTATAACATCCTTCACTACAGAGAAAGAACAAAAACTCATTTATTTTCCGTGTCTTCTCTTAAACAATTTTATCCTGATAGCATTCAAGAAGGTAAGCATGAAGCCTCCTTTCTTCACTCTTCACAAAGGTACTTCCAGTGGGCTAGCCAGGGCTACAAAATGTGCAGTCTCTCAAGCAAAATGGAATAATTCTAGGAGGTAAAAATAGGGCATTTATATTACTGTGGACTGGTTGAAATAGAAAATAAGCTTTAAAAGTTTGCATGGGGGGTTGTGTGGAATGGGCCTCCCCCATACAATGATATGCCTTGCTTGGCATGCTGTCATAAGTTGAATGTCAGGTCTAGGTGATGAGGGTGCCTTGATGACAAGTGCTAGCACACACTTAGGATGTCTGCGTGGGTAGTTCCATTGTTCTGGGGGATTTTGTTGGTTTGTTGCTCTATCACCTGAGGTCTTGTATATTGTCACGTAGAAGACAGTCCCCTGAAAATGGAAACATCTGCTCAAATGCTATGCCCACTGCCTCCTGTCTTTGTTTTCATTCTTATCAGAGATGTTTCCAAAGCAATGCATCCCGCGCTCTCATGGAAGCATTAAGCAGTATCTTTAACAGAGTCAACAAATGTTCTGAATCAGAACTGGGGAAAGATGGATCATGCCGTACACACATTCCCATTTGCTTACTGTGAGCGTGTCCTCTTGGCATTCACTATTTTGCTGCAAAGCTGTGAGTGTTACACTTTCTCTCCTAAGAACTCAAAGAGCACTTAGTTCATGGGTGGAAGCTCATAGCTACCAGGCCTGTGTAGTCACCATGGTGGCCAGTGGCGGATCTCTATAGGAACTTCCCCAGGAAGGATGAGGAAGGGCCCTTAACAATCTCGTCAAAGTGTTCCTTCATCCTTCTCGCTCACCTCTTACTCACTGGCTTCCTCTACTCCTGGTTGTTCCATTTTCATTTCCTCTTACGTCAGTCCCTAGTGATCATTAACCTTTCTCGTGTGTCTCCTCTTCTGTCAGTGTCTGCTGGGTTTGCTGACAAAAACTTCCAGAGAGGAACAGAGAGTTGAAGCCATATATATATATATATATGTTGAGCATTGGAGTTTTGCCTGTATGTGTATCTGTACATCACATGCAAACAGTGCCCACCGACGACAGAAGAGGGCGCCAGATCTCCTGGAACTGGAGGTTTAGATGGTGTTAGCCACCACACGGGTGCTGGGGATTGCATCAGGGTCCTTTGGAAAAGCAGCCAGTGCTTTTAACTGATGAGCCTGCACAGACGCCAGGTGTGGCAGTGCATACCCATAATCCAAGTGCCGGAAGACTGCCGTTGAAGGATCCTGACTGCCATACCATCCTAGGCTACAAAGCAAAACTCTCTGTCCTGCGGAAGTTTTTTTAAGTAGAGATGAATGTTTTCCTGCCTATTGAAAGTGCCCATAGCGGTGTGGGTGGTGTGGGTGCTGTGGGCAGGCCACTGCTGCTCTCCTAACCCTGGTATACTGTCTTTCCTACGACCAAGTCCCATTTCTTCTCCTAACCCTGCCCCGGCTGAACTCCATCGTCCTTCTGAGACAAGCCCCTGGCTCTCCTCTCACTCTTACTGGTCCTCTGGCCAGAACGTCTGCTGCCCTCTTTTTTTCCCCATCAAGAACTCAGCCACATCAGCTCCAGAACTTCAGTGTCCAGATGATGCTAGCAAGCTGGACTCCACGTTTCTTAACGTACAGCTCCTGTTGGACACATCAGTGCTGTCTGTCTTGTGTACTGTCTACATGCCCGGCCCCTCAAAAGCAAGGAACATGCCTTATACTTGAAAAGAGCACGATGTCGTTCCCCACGCATAGAGGGCACTGGGAACCTCAGGCTTCTGTCCTGACTCCGTGTCATGCTAATTTAATGGTGTTGCACAATAACCTTGTAAATTGTAGGTCATTCTAACTTGGTTGTGTTTACAAAGCGGTGTCTAGTAAGAAACCAGTTTCAAGTTGGGGTTTGCCCTGAGCTCATGTATTTGCCTGTTTTTTTTTTCTTAAGCAGTAACATAGCTCAGCTGCAGGAGCTGTGAGTCATGTGCCTGTGCTCTGATTACCCGAGCCGTCTCTGGGTTCATTAGCCTGTCTGCATTGTTGTTCCTTTGCGATTGTGCGCGCGAGGCCTCGGCTTCTAGAATAATATTACACTGCAAATCAAATTCTGCCTCAAAAGAACTTTTCTCCCACAATTTTCTACATTCCTGTACAGGTTACAAAATGTCACAATTCAGTGGGCCAATTATTAGATTTTTATTTAATGGGCAGTTTTAATGTTCTCAGAGACTCTGAGCAGTAATAGTGTTCTTAACTTCTGCATTCCATTTAAAGACTCACTCACGGCCCATTCTTCCCTTTGTGAGTGTACCTAGTTATATTTTTGGGTATCATTTAAATTCAGGCTCCCAACATGTAGAAAAATCAATGAGTTAATGAATAGCTTCATTTTTAAACTTTTAAAATATTTTATCCTAATTATAGGGCATATCTGGTGACAGTAATTTGACAAAAATCCCAAATCATCAGATTGTGCAAAATAGCCCTTTCTGGGAGCCATTAAGCACTTGCAGTTTAACAAGTTTACTTACTGTTTTTAGGGCCAGAGTGCAGCCTTGCTCACCAGCGCAAGAACTGGTGAGGGTTAGGGGCCCTGTCGATGTCGGCTGCACGTCATACTTTAGTCATAATTGTCTTAGTTTCACCACTAGGTGCAAGCCACTCCCACTACTAGTAAACAGCCTTGGCATTTGTATATCAAACTCTTACTGGCAAACTGTTCCTGCATGCACTGTTCCCAGGCCTGGTGAGCTTCAAGGTCACTCCCTAGCCATGCAGTGAAGTTAATGGCAAAGCCAGCCCAGGAACCAGAGGTGACCAAGTCCTCGTACAGTGACCTTTCACACATGACTGGTGTGTGTGCTCGTGTAAACCGTTTTGAGTGCTGTGAGGAGCAAGATGGAGAGCGTGCCAACAAAGTAATGACTGCACGCCTCGCTTTCCTTGTGCTATGCGGTCCAGAGCTTATGCCGTCTCCTTGGACAACAGCGCAAAACAAGTCTCACCGGACCGAGGATACAGCTTAGGAGACACACGCGTACACACGCACACACACGCACACACACACACACACACACAGCATCATTTGGGTCAGTCCTCCCTGCATGGTTTTAATCCTCCTACGACTTCATCCTGATCAACCCTGTCCCTCCAGCCAAAGACACCTGTCACCTTTGTCTTCTCCAGGGACAGGAACTGAGAAGCATTGCCTGGTGGCCCCTGTAGATGTCCGGTAGGAGAAGTCACGTTTCTTAGGAAACCCAGGACTCCTCATCCCCAGACTGCTGTTCTGCACGCGACCTCCACACAGCTCTGTCTTATTCAGACGCCACCTTCCTCCTTGGCTGTCTTCATTCTTCTCCATTTCTGCAAAAAAGGGTTGTAAGAGTCACTTTGTATTGGGCTGTCCACACAGCAACCCAGAGTTTGACTTTTGAAATTTCTATCTTTTGGACCAAAGCAGAACAAGGGTGGATGCCTCACATGTGTATTCGGTAAAACTTCGTGACCGTGGAGAGGAAAATCTACTTCTTTTTTTGTTTGTTTGGTTTTTAATGAGGAAATATTAAGAGACACAAAATAGGGATGTCCTATGAACCAAAGGTTCCCATGCTGCTCTCCAGACTGAAACTGAAACCCAAAGAGAGTCTCCTCCCCCTAGCTCTTTTTATCCCCTATATGTTCTAGGAACCCGAGAACACACCCAAATGGGCGTGGTCAGTGCTGGAGGTATGTAGACCTTTCCCTACAATTCCCCTTTTAGTCTAAAAAAAAAAAGATTTAGACTATGTGTCAATATACAAAATGTCTCAAACATAAATAAAGCATATGTACATAGTAGCTGATAAACAAATTATAATTTACCTACATCCTATCGTAAGCATATCTATCCCATCTAAACCCTAAACTTATCTGAAAGAGATCCCCAAGTCTGAACACCTCCTTCCAATCCCAACCTAAACAATTGAAAACTGACTCTACGGGTGCATAGACCTCTCCCTACAGGTTTGTTTTTTTTACATGTTTTTATTTAAATTTTTTTTCATTTTACATACCAACCCAAGTTCCCCTCCCACTCCCCCACATCCCCCCCTTCCCACTCCCATCCACTCCTCGAGGGGACAAGGCCATCTTACTTGAAAAGTTCCCTTCCTAAGAATTTGTTTGTCTGCCCAGCCACACACATTGTACCTAAGACTCAATGATGGAACCTGACTCCATGATACAGATTGTTAGAGCATCTCTCTCTCTCTCTCTCTCTCTCTCTCTCTCTCTCTCTCTCTCTCTCTCTCTCTCTCTCTCTCTCTCTCTCTCTCTCCATAGACCCAGCTAAATAGAGAGGGTGGGGATATGAGAGGCCTTTCCTCCCCAGAGAGCCTGCACTGGCATGCATGTGTTAACACGCAGCATGGGTCTGATTAGGGAAATCATGGGTCAGGACATGCGTGCGATTTTCCACTTCCGCCTGTCTCTCTACCATTCCTTCAAAACATGTGAACTTGTCTGCTTCTGTTACTAGTGGAGACTGGTGCAAGTTTGGAGACTTTGCACGCAGAACAGCTCATTGTGCTGTATGCAGATGTGACTGGGGACTGTCAGGGTGTACTCTGTTGTTGTTGTTTTTGAGTTCAGTGTGGCAGATACTGTGCGGGTTTAAAACTAGGAGGAGCAGAAGCTGTTGCAAGTGTGGGAAAGTTTCCAAACAGAGCCCCCGAAAGCTACACATGTCAATGGTACCCTGCTTCTGGATCCCTCCTGGATCTGCAGGTCCTGTCACAGGTCAGGGAGCCCTTGTCTGTTTCTGTGTATCGAGACTGCTTGAAGTGGTCCCACTGCCCGGCCCACACCTAACCTGCTGGGTCTGAGGCTTGGCTCATGGTCCAGGGAGGAGCCCCTCCCCCCACCCCCACTCCCTATCTCCCCCCCCCCCCGTCCTCCCCGCTCTCTGTGTTGTATCACTTTTCCACACACGCAGACTCTACTGTGAAATAATTGCTTGTTCCTCTGTTTTCTAACTGAAGAACCAAGCAAATCATTTCTGGATCATCATTATCATTGATTACTTTCCTCTTAATTGCCATTTAT
This sequence comes from Mesocricetus auratus, assembly GCF_017639785.1. NCBI lineage: Eukaryota > Metazoa > Chordata > Mammalia > Rodentia > Cricetidae > Mesocricetus > Mesocricetus auratus. The sequence continues at coordinate 5,728,197 of NW_024429182.1, read as the reverse complement.
TTTAAGAGCACTTAAACACTAATTGCTATGTAATCATGGTCTTGTTTGGTTTCATTTAACACTCAGAGCAGAGTCAGGGAGGCGTTGCTGTTTTCCCTTACGGACAAGGGTTAGAAAAGTTGGTAACCTTCTCGGAGTGACAAATATAACCACCGACGGTCAGCATCCTTTGCATCTCGTCCCCTGCCTCAGCACTGGGAGCACAGCCGCGTTCCCTCCCATCCTAGACCGCCTCCAGAAACACGAGGCTACGTGTATACAGCCAAAGCGCAAGTGTTTGGAAGCCAGGCTGTGCCGCAGTAGTGCGTTCCCTTTAGACAGCCAGTGGTAGTTTTATTCTGTTCCATTGTCAGGAGCACAGTCACTAGGCCTGACCTCCAGTAAGGGGGAGGGCGCTGCAGTTGTCCTGTGGGCGTGTCAGTCCCCCCCCCATGGCATGAGGCTGTGACATCACTGAGACCCAAAGAGGGCTTGGTCCTTCCCAGGTCTGTGGCATCTCCTCTTCCTCTCATTCTTCCCATTTATCGCAGTGTCCCAGAAAGGCATCCTTCACTGAAGGCTCTTAGTCCATGAGAGACTGTAATCAGAGGGAGCCCAACCCCATGAAGACTCAATCCTGGCCATAGTTAAATTTATAGCAATTGTTCCAAAGGACACAGGTCCTCTGGGAACGCAATAGACAGTTTGTCTCTGCTTCCAGCCATTTGCTGTTCTCTCTGCTCTGGTCTATGCTCAATGCACTCCTCCCTCCTCCACGCCGTCCCCCTGCCCTTGTCGCTGTCTGGAATTATATTATAGCCGGAGCATCCCAGACCCTCAAGATCAGAACCCAGTGTGTTTCAAACTTGACACCCTGGGGGGGGGGGCGAATGCCATACCATGAAACTTTGTTTAGTCACCAAATTAGGGTGCTGTGTAAATTACCATCTCAATATGAGTATAAGGTGTAGGATGTGCTGTATGTATAGAACATATATATATATATATATGTTCTACAGGAGAAAGGATTATTTTTCTTTGCTGCATGACCTCTATGAGGTCTCAGTACTTAATAAAAAGCCCACCGTCTGCAAGGTCTAGGACCCACACAAGTGTCAGCCTGTTCTGGTGCCTTTTCTAAGCTGGAAAGTTTTTATAAACCAGTGTTCTCTAAAAGAGCAACTTAAAGGGGCCATCAAACCTATGAACTTGTTGATAATGTTATCCAGGAAGAGGTGGCCACTGTTTAGTTGACATGAAGGAAGCCATTGAATCAATGTCAGCTCAACTACCGCTTGTGATCTGAGTTTGGGGAACACCGCTAGACCAGAAAATAGCAGGCAAAACTACCGCGGACGCGCTAGAGTGCCTTCATGCACAGGAAGACATCATGTGATCTACACAGCTTGCCTGAGCTCGCTCTGAGCTTCCCTTGCCTTCTCCCTTGCTGTGTGTAGTCTCTATGCTTCTGTGAGAATCATCTGGGGCTCACAGCTTAGAAGTTATGTACATAAATTTGAAAAAATACAAACACTTTAGGGTCCAAATGCTTCCTCTATTGTAAGTTCCTCTTATAACTTGGAAGTCTGGGAAAACTGCTTTTTAAGAATAGTTTTGGCTTTCTGACATCTGATATTTAGGCATGTAATGATGAGGTTAGCTTAAGATTGTCCATTGAGAATTGGGATGTATTATATCCCACCTTCCTGCCTGATATTACAAAACTCTGTAAAGTACAAGCTACTACATTTTACTATCTCCTAACGCTTCTACCATAAAGAAGGCATCAACAATTTAAACACTAAACCAGGGTAATGAAACAGGAGGTTCCAAGAAAACCTGTTAGCCTACTTATTACTCCTACTGTCTTTTAAACTCACAAAATCTGAGGGGAAACATGGTCTTGTGGGTCCCATTTGTTAAACACTTAGTATGGAGTTGTGGAGTTGAGATTGCTTTCTTTTGGAAGCATCTTATCTGGGAGGATGAGGAGAATAGACAAACAGGAGAGAAGACCGAAATAATAGGGTTAGTAAACCTTTTGTTCGTAAAAATACTGCTTTTCATGTGGCTAAGAAAGGCCACCTCAGGAGGCATCCCTCCGCCAGGCGCGATAGGCAGCAATCCTATGTGCTGCTTTTCCTTGCCAGATATTTGTTCCAGGCGGGAAGACGTTTTATGATATTTATTTGATGACACACACCTGCTGGGGAGATGAAAAGCAACAGTCCCTGAGAATGACCCACTTCAAGGGCACGGTGCGCTTCTGAAGACCTCGGCGGCCTCCCCTGTGCCATTCAGCACATTTTGATGTCACCTGTTGCCATATCTAAGGCCGGTGTGTTGCAAACTTGTTGCAGGCAGACTGCTAACCCCAGGGAAGGGATTTCTGAACCACTGCCTACTCTGTAAGTACGCTGAACCTGGAAAGGCGCACCGCTTTTGCCACACATGCCGCAAACTTGTGAGGTGGTAGACTTGGCGGTCAGGGTGTGAGTCAGTACAGCAACCCACCAGCTAGGAGCGGAGACCCGGGGATCCCCGGTGGGGAGTTGAGTCCGGGTCCCAGAAGGTATGGACTAAGGGCAAATGCCAGGGAAGAAGTTGATGCAGCATTTATTTACCCAAGAGCCCTCGGGATAAAGAGAAGGTCAGTTGGGATCAGGAAAGAGCGAGAAACATTTGAAATGCATGGGACACTCTCACCTAGTCATCCCCTACGTTCATCTTGTCTCAGTGTTCACTTTTCCTGCCACACACGTTCGCCGATCTCCGGACATGGCCTGGTATGCCATCTCTTGAGTGGGAAACAGTCCTAGATAATACTGTAAAGTTTGGCGTGAACACGGTGTATGTAGCTGTGTCGCACTTGCTATAGTGCGATGCTTGGCCTGACAGGAAAGGAACTGGACATGGGAGCATTAATTTACCTTAGTGCTCAGGAGCACAAAATAAGCCAGGTAGAGCCCGTGTGTGGGCACCCTGTATAGCTACTGAGGAACGTCAGGGCTGGGCTTACTACCCAACCGCAGCTTCAGAACCATGTGCCTCTCTTGCCCTGAGCTTTGCTGTATAGAAAATCTAGAGGTCCCAGGAGGTGGGGGAGAAAGCGATTCACTGCTGAAGAACTATAAACTCTGCATCATGACTGGACTAGGATGTTGTTCGTTGATTTATAAAGAATCGTGTCTATGACTTCATGTGCATGTCTGGAGAGCATGGGTGGAAAGATTTGGCTTCATACTTTCCAAGGCCTCCATATGGTTCATGATGGATGTCTCCTACTCAGGACTCTCTCCTCCTCTTCCTCCTCCTCCTCCTCCTCCTCTTCCTCCTCCTCCTTCTCCTCCTCCTCCTCTTCCTCTTCCTCCTCCTCCTCTTCCTCCTCCATCATGTACTGATCACCCTGTGTGCAAGCTGGAAGATGCAAGAACAAATGATTCCGAATAGCTTCTTTCATCTGTCCTATGTTTGGGAGATAGAAGATACACTCAGAACCAAGTTTGCTAGGAGTTGCTAGTGAGTTGAGGTATAAAACGAGAGGAAGTGAAGAAAGGTGTCTACTTAGAGCACAGGGAACCTCAAAGTCAGAACTGTTAGCAGGGTCTTAAGCATCTGATTCCAAGCTCAACTACTGCTGCAAATTTGACAACTTTAACCCAACCTATTGTGTGTGTTGTCCTTAACGGAGGCTTCAGTTTTCATGGAGACATAGTGTGTAGCCATTGATTTCTTCAACTATTTTCTGTTGAAAACACTACCTGATACGTAAGTACCTGATTGGATGACTTTTTCCCTCTACTTCCATGAGCTAGAAAAGACCATAACTATTTTAAAACCCCATCCAGTTCAAGAGTTATCCAAGCGGATGGTGTTGGCCAAGGTGTTGAATGCACCAGTCATAATGATGGTACCCTCTCACAAAGCTAAGTAAGCAGGAATAATGCTGAAAACGAGGGGCAGTCATTTATTTACTGTACTTGGCATTGTTCACTCTAATAATGCATTTCAACACAGTAGAATTGCTCGATAATGCTTCTGTAGCTTTTATGCCAGTTATTGTTATTTAAATGAACAGTCGACTGCGCTGTAATGAAGACATGCATGCATTTCCCCAACTCACTTATCAACCAGGATTCCAGGAAAATGAGAATTTGTATCTGTCTTCATTCACAGAGCAAACTGGAGGTCACTGTTTTCAATGTGAACCTTTTCTTTAGCTTTTCAACACTGAATAATTAGGAGTCGCTGCTTCTGAAATTACCTGTATTCACTAGAGAGAAGAAAGACTTTTATCTTCCACGATGAAATACATTTTCTCATTCAAACTTCACCATTCTTTTTCCTAATAGCATTTTACACCATTGAGTCAATCCTAGGTAGTAAAATAAAAGAAATTCATTTCTTGAGCCACAATAGCCTTGTTTATTATTTACTTCCTTAAAATTCAGCTGCTCCCAGAAAAATAATCCAAATGCAAAAAATGGGCTTAAAGCAATTGAACATATAAAACAATTATCCACATAAAATGCCCTTATGGAAACATACAATGTTCTTTGCACTCTGATTCAAATTTAATTGATCCTTGAGCCTTGTGGTTTAATGATTGTGCCTCCATTGAGTTTTTAATAGCTTTAATTAAGATGTGATTTGCATACTGTGTAGTCATCCATTTAAAATGTATAGTTCGCTGGCTCTTCGCATGTTCACTCAGTCACACAGCCGTCACCACCGTCAGTCCTAGGACATTTTCATCACCCAAAGGAAATCTGGTGCCCACTAGTCACCATTCCCCACTTCCTGACAACTGCTAATCTTCTTTCTGTCTCTGCAGGTGTGATAGTCCTGGATATCTCACCAAAACGGAGACGTACATTATGTGGTCTTTTGCGCTGGCTCCTTTCACTTAGCGTAGTTTGTTCAGGGTTCATCCTTGTTTTGAGGCACGCGATAATACTGAGTGTCTTTTGGTTGCCAGATAGCCTCCTAATATACATACGCATGCATGTATACACACACACATACACACAAGTATTTTTCATCTGCTTGTCTATCAAGTGATGAGCTTCTGAATGGTCTCTGACTTCTGAGTATTATGACCAGTGTTGTTGAGGAGCTTTTTTTTGTGGACTGTCTTTCCATTCTCCCTTCCTGTGTACCTAAGAAGAGAATTGTAGCTAATACAGTAACTCCCTATGTAATGTCTGAAGAATGCCAGCTGTGTGATGAAGAGAGTGCTCTGGTTCACACCCCCACCAGCTACGTATCAGGGTCTGATTTCCTCACTTCCTCCATCACTTGTCACCGTCTTTTCTGTTAAGTTGTTCAGTCGACATAGGGAGGCCTGTGGTGTCCAGCGCCGTTCTCCCAATGGCTAAATGGTGGAGAGCCTCTTCTCTTGTGTTTACCACCTTTGCATTTCTTCTTTGGAGAAATATCTGTCTCTGTGGGTCTTTCCAAATTCTGTTCCACAACCTTGGGAATGTAGTTAGCAGAGCTAAGTTAGAAACAAACGCACTCCTTTACAGGCCGAGACCTTCAAGTGACACCAAAGCGCTAAGAGGTGATGTGCGTGGGTCCCACAGAGAACTGATAGTAGACTAGAACTCTGTCCCCATGCAGTTGAGGCCCTAAAATTCTGTTTGCTTTAGATGACTTATAGACTTTTCAAAGAAATTTTCACTGAGTTTTTTTTCAAAAACACTGTCCTGGTTAAAAGGTCCTGCAATCGGATGAACAAAATTTTCTGCTGGGGGCTTGACACGTTCTTTTTTGTTTTAATTGTGCTATGTAAAACACCTTGCGTCTCTCCTTGTGTGAGGTCAGCAAATTTGTCCAAGATCCCTTGCGTAGTGAATGTTTAGATTTCAGACCCATGAATGTATGTGCTTGGGGTTTGCTGGCTCAGTGAAGCAGGTGGCAGGTAGAGGGCGCTATGGAGCTCTTGTGGGCGTCATTAACCTTGTTTAGCAACTGGAGATACCAAACTCCAGAGGACAAGATAACTAACATAGGCGTCAACTGACCAAAAGAAAACTGTTCAAACATAAAGAATATCATAGCTGAAAGGTACTACAAACACAGCAGCTTGTTTTGCGCAGTGCTTGGAAATTATAAAGCATTTGACTTGCACTTTTAATTCAGTGCTCACAAGTATCCCCGTTTTCTGCTGTCTTTGTTTTTGTGCAGTTTTTAAACTCATGATGAAAGTCAAGCCTGGGGGACTTTGGTTGCTCTGTCAGAAAGTCTGAGGCAGAGCTGCAACTCTCAAATCTGAGTCTCTCGGCTCCTCTCACGGTCCCGTGTTCCCAGCGGTGTACCAGGATCCACCTCCGTAGAGCAGTGCTCAAGGACACCGACGGCAGCTGAGCCAGGAGCACTAGAAGTTAGAGGGAGACTGCTTCTGGGCCAACATAGAGAGCCCTTGATCCACCCAGCAACGGAGTGTGCTGTCCTGTGCTGGAGTGGAGTTCCTGTGGTTCAGCAACTGGGTCTGTGGCTGAATGACCATCTGAGAGGATGCTCAGGGTGGGTTCCGTGTGTGTGTGTGTGTGTGTGTGTGTGTGTGTGTGTGTGTGTGTGTGCATGCACACAGACACACACACACATTTTAGGTAGCGTGTACTATCCCTTCTAACTATGAGGTATCTTTGTTCCTAGTTACAAGCCCAAGATAACTACAAGTCTTCGTTACACTTGACAGTTAACAGTATGGACTCTGCTTAAAAGTGTAGCAGAGGTTATCAACCTCCATTACTAGTTTCCATGGAAGAGCAAAAGCAGTTTCCGTCTGTGTTAATAGATGTTTGTGCCAGGGCTTCATGTTCAGAGACGTTTGAATCGGAGCCCTTCAGGGCGCCGTGTCTCCTGAGGCTGTCTGAGGAGGAGGAGGAGGCACATGCGGTGCCGGGTTCCTCTTGTCTTGTGGAGTCCTTCTGAGCCACATGTCGGTTCAGTGCCCTCAGCTTTGGAACTTTAAAGAGTACAGGCGCTAATTTCATCCAGCCTTCTCAGGGCACACACTGTGGAAAAGGACAGTCTCTTCGGCAAGTGATTCTGGGGAGTTGGGTATTCACATGCAGAAGAATGAACCTAGATGCTGTCTTTCACGGTATCCAAATATCAACTGAGAATGGTGAACACAAAAAGAGAGAAAAAAATGCATGAAACAATTAGAAGAAAATATAGGAGAACTGTTTAATGTCTCAGGTCTATGCAAGGATTTATTGGATGTAACCAAAAAAATCATAGAAAAAAGAGCACAAATAGATAAATAGGATTAAATAAAACAGAAAAAGCTTCCCTACAACAATGTTGACAATCAACAGTGTGAAGAGGTAACCTACTGAATGGGAGAAAGTGTTTGTAGGCTGGATATCTGGAAATAAATAAGGAATCCAAACAAATCTACGACAGAAGAATAAAAGAGATTTAGAATGTGCACCGTGGCTGAAGAGATGGCTCAACGGTTAGGAGCACCTGCCGCTCCTTCAGGGCACCGGGCTTTGTTTCTGCCACAACAGGGCAGCTCACAGCCTTGCGTGTCCCCAGTTCCAGGAAGCCCAAACTTCCCCTGGCCTCCATGTGATGCACAACATACATTCAGGCCAGTACAACATGCAAATAATACTTTAAAAGATAGAAAGCTTTGTCTTGCAGACAGCAAGAGTAAGGTATTGGTTACCAGAAGCCGGGGGCATAGGAGTAATGGGGAAAGCAATTAGCAAGAGCCAAATCACAGGTAGATGGGAGAAATACGTCCTGTTCGATCACAGTGTAGCCATAATCTCAACGGAAAACTACTAGCCCTCAACCACCGTGGTGGCTTCCTCGCATCCAAGCGTCGCAGTGAGCGAAAACCCTTGAATGGGTCCTGAGCGTGGCCCTGAAGTTGCATCCGGCAATCATTCTGCAGTAATATTGGCTGTAGCCTGCCGGAGTGCCTGGACAAAAGACCTGTGCTGCTTTTCTGTCTGGTGACCAGGAAGGCATGCACTGTGTGTGTGCACGTGCACATGTGGCAGGTTGACCTTCTGAATCCCCAGGACAGTCTCAAGTTCAGGAGGCCCTCCCTGATGCATGATTTGACCCATGTCTCCCAAAACATGGTTGTTGTTGATTAGGAAGCAGTGGCTAATTATGCAAAAAGTAAATATAGTCTGAACGTGTAGGACAGCCTCAGAGGAAATTAAAGAGCACAATTAGGCATAGTTTCTGTGTCGTTTTCAGTTGATGAAGGAATGAGATGAAGTTCCTGTGACCACTGAGAGTCCAGCAGTGACCAAGAATCCCTGCTTCTTGGGAACTGGGGACAGTGTGGCCGTCACATGGGTATCGCAGCCCACGCTTGTATGGAGACAGCCTCTGAGTGCAGTCACGGAAGCCTGTGGACCACTCCTAGTAAGAGCGGGAAGGGTTGTAAATCGGAATAGTGCCCTATGAACTTGCATGAGAAACTTTCTTTTCTCATCCAAGCATTTTGTGGTTCCCTGTTGCAGACACTGCATATCTTAGTGCCACACACAGTACCCATGTAATAGTTGTTTGCTAGTTGTGGTCACTTTAATTGAAAAAATCTGGCATGGGGATATTAAAGGTCCCAGTAAGTCCATTTTGTGTGTGTGTGTGTGTGTGTGTGTGTGTCAAGTATGGTGATAATGCTTTTGACCCAGCTCTCTCAAGGTCAAGTTGATTGTAGTTCCAGAAGTGCATAGCAATGCAAGAAGATGGAGGCTAGAAAGCTGTGGTTTTGCAGTACACCAGCCCTCAGCCATCTGAAGACCCTGTCCGCAGCATATTGCCAACTGTAAATCATAGATTTGGGGAGGGTCTGGTTCTGCTGGTCCTCGTTTGGGTTTTCCCTCAGGACGCGATCGAAGAGAACAGTGGTCCATAGTTCCATCCCCTCTCAGGGACTGCCTTCTCCTGCTGATCCCCAGGTTCCTAGATATCTTGAGCTAGAGAAGGAAGGTTGAGTCCTCGTCCTCGTGTATGGTCTATGCTTGCACCCCCCAGGTCCTAGGTCTGGCCGCATGTGGCCACGGACTTGTTGCCCCAGTAGATAAGGGCTACAGTTTCATTAGCTTGCCCGACTTGGTTGCCTTTTCTTAGACTCCTTCTCGGTTCTTTTAAGTCTTTTATTTCGGAGATTTGTATGCGAAGGGGCAGGAAATCATGTAGGGAGCCCGCATGTCTCTCTCCAGTACCCACCTCAGTAGCTACTAACACAATCGCTCTGGGTTGAGGTTGGCTTTGTTTTTTTCATAACAGGGTCTGGCTGTGTCGCTAAGACTGACTTTTGCCTTACAATCCCGCTTTTCATCACCAAGTGTTGCAATTACAGGTGTGTGCCTCCTGACCATTCTTGTTTACCTTTCCCTCCGTCCATCTGTCCATCCATTCGTCCCTCCCTCCCTCTGCTTTATTTTTGTTAGTTTTTCTGGGACATTACCTATAGGTGTTTCAGTGTAGAGTCCCAGCACATGCGACTGAACCTCTTAGGAACTCAAGCCCGGTCCCCTGTTCACACTAACAGCTTTAGTACTCATTGCAAATTCTGCTTCAAAATCGTCCACAGTCAGGCAGGTTAAATCAAGAGCCAGACAAAGCATGCCCCTCACATTTGGTTGACACATCCATGTGTGTGTCCTCTTCTTCTTCCCTTGTGTTTACTTGTGAATGAATCAGACTGATGCTCTATAAAATGTCTACACTGTAGGATTGGTCTGTGGTGTCTCCCTAGTGCTACTTAGCACACCCCACTTTCCTCTCTGGGTAAACAAGTCCTGCACACTAAAGATATGATGAAATGCAAATCTTATCATTCCAGGAGTCACCCGATGTCTGGCTGCATCATTTCTAGTGATTTCAAGATTAATCAGTGAGTTTGATTATACCCACTGAACTGGTCGGTAGTGAAACCCCCTATCAGCCTGTTCACAGAATGGCTTTAAGCAACCATTCTTAATGATGTCAGTACAGATTAAAACTGTAGTACAGCACAGTGCAATAGTGCAGTGCAGTAGTGCTCTTCACTGCAGCAGCACAGTAAATAGTGCAGTAGTGCTCTTCACTGCAGCAGAACAGTACAATAGTGCAGTGCAGTGGAGCACTTCACTGCAGCAGTACAGTACAATAGTGCAGTGCAGTAGTGCACTCCACTGCAGCAGTGCAGTACAATAGTGCAGTGCAGTGGAGCACTTCACTGCAGCAGTACAGTACAATAGTGCAGTGCAGTAGTGCACTCCACTGCAGCAGTGCAGTACAATAGTGCAGTGCAGTAGAGCACTTCACTGCAGCAGTGCAGTACAATAGTGCAGTGCAGTAGTGCTCTTCACTGCAGCAGTGCAGTACAGTACAATAGTGCAGTGCAGTAGAGCACTTCACTGCAGCAGTGCAGTACAGTACAATAGTGCAGTGCAGTAGAGCACTTCACTGCAGCAGTGCAGTACAATAAGCAGTGCAGTAGAGCACTTCATTGCAGCAGTACAGTACAATAGTGCAGTGCAGTAGTTCACTTCACTGCAGCAGTGCAGTACAGTACAATAGTGCAGTGCAGTAGTGCTCTTCACTGCAGCAGCACAGTACAATAGTGCAGTGCAGTAGAGCACTTCACTGCAGCAGTGCAGTACAATAAGCAGTGCAGTAGTCCACTTCATTGCAGCAGTACAGAACAATAGTGCAGTGCAGTAGTCCACTGCACTGCAGCAGTGCAGTACAATAGTGCAGTGCAGCAGTTCTCTTCACTGCAGCAGTACAGTGCAATAGTGCAGTAGTGCTCTTCACTGCAGCAGTACAGTACAATAGGCAGTGCAGTAGTCCACTTCACTGCAGCAGTGCAGTACAGTACAATAGTGCAGTGCAGTAGTGCTCTTCACTGCAGCAGTGCAGTAGAGTACAATAGTGCAGTGCAGTAGAGCACATCACTGCAGCAGCACAGTACAATAGTGCAGTAGTGCTCTTCACTGCAGCAGCACAGTACAATAGTGCAGTGCAGTAGTCCACTGCACTGCAGCAGTGCACTACAGTACAATAGTGCAGTAGTGCTCTTCACTGCAGCAGTACAGTACAATAGGCAGTGCAGTAGTCCACTTCACTGCAGCAGTGCAGTACAGTACAATAGTGCAGTGCAGTAGTGCTCTTCACTGCAGCAGTACAGTGCAATAGTGCAGTGCAGTGGTCCACTGCACTGCAGCAGTGCAGTACAGTACAATAGTGCAGTAGTGCTCCTCACTGCAGCAGTACAGTACAATAGTGCAGTGCAGTAGAGCACTTCACTGCAGCAGCGCAGTACAATAGTGTAGTGCAGCAGTGCTCTTCACTGCAGCAGCACAGTACAATAGTGCAGTAGTGCTCTTCACTGCAGCAGCACAGTACAATAGTGCAGTGCAGTAGTCCACTTCACAGCAGCAGTGCAGTACAGTACAATAGTGCAGTGCAGTAGAGCACTTCACTGCAGCAGTGCAGTACAATAGTGCAGTGCAGTAGAGCACTTCACTGCAGCAGTGCAGTACAATAAGCAGTGCAGTAGTCCACTTCATTGCAGCAGTACAGAACAATAGTGCAGTGCAGTAGTCCACTGCACTGCAGCAGTGCAGTACAATAGTGCAGTGCAGCAGTTCTCTTCACTGCAGCAGTACAGTGCAATAGTGCATTGCAGTAGTGCTCTTCACTGCAGCAGTGCAGTACAGTGCAATAGTGCAGTGCAGTAGTCCACTGCAGCAGTGCAGTGCAGTGCAGTAGTTCACTGCAGCAGTGCAGTAGAGTATAATAGTGCAGTGCAGTAGAGCGCATCACTGCAGCAGCACAGTACAATAGTGCAGTAGTGCTCTTCACTGCAGCAGCACAGTACAATAGTGCAGTGCAGTAGTCCACTGCACTGCAGCAGTGCAGTACAGTACAATAGTGCAGTAGTGCTCTTCACTGCAGCAGCACAGTACAATAGTGCAGTGCAGTAGTCCACTTCACTGCAGCAGTGCAGTACAGTACAATAGTGCAGTGCAGTAGTGCTCTTCACTGCAGCAGTGCAGTAGAGTACAATAGTGCAGTGCAGTAGAGCACATCACTGCAGCAGCACAGTACAATAGTGCAGTAGTGCTCTTCACTGCAGCAGCACAGTACAATAGTGCAGTGCACTACAGTACAATAGTGCAGTAGTGCTCTTCACTGCAGCAGTACAGTACAATAGGCAGTGCAGTAGTCCACTTCACTGCAGCAGTGCAGTACAGTACAATAGTGCAGTGCAGTAGTGCTCTTCACTGCAGCAGTACAGTGCAATAGTGCAGTGCAGTGGTCCACTGCACTGCAGCAGTGCAGTACAGTACAATAGTGCAGTAGTGCTCCTCACTGCAGCAGTACAGTACAATAGTGCAGTGCAGTAGAGCACTTCACTGCAGCAGCGCAGTACAATAGTGTAGTGCAGCAGTGCTCTTCACTGCAGCAGCACAGTACAATAGTGCAGTAGTGCTCTTCACTGCAGCAGCACAGTACAATAGTGCAGTAGTGCTCTTCACTGCAGCAGTGCAGTACAATAGTGCAGTGCAGTAGTTCACTGCAGCAGTGCAGTACAGTACAATAGTGCAGTGCAGCAGTGCTCTTCACTGCGGCAGTGCAGTACAATAGTACAGTGCAGTAGAGCACTTCACTGCAGCAGCGCAGGCTCGGGTCCTGCTTCTTCCTCCTCTGTTGGCCATCAATCACTCTTCTTTACGGAAGAACATGTGGTCAGCTTCTTGAGTACTCTGCCACGTGCCTTTTGCTGGCCTAACAGTTTTCACAACGCTGAATTGCTGAATTAAGCCAGCAATCTCTAAAATGGCCAATGGGACTATTTGGTTTTTCTATCATTATAAATCTTTGTGTTTTCGCCATTTCCTACGTGGTGGTCCTTTGCTCCTTCAGATCCTCAATGCTCTACTTTGACAAGTAGGACCCCTTCAGGTTACCACCTGTCACCTTTTAAAAGCAGCAGTTGTCAACCCGTAGGTCTTGACCCCTGTGAGGGTCACATATCAGATATCCTGCATATCAGACATTCTGCATTATGAGTCATAGCAGTAGAAAAATTGCAGTTATGAAATAGCAATGAGATAACGTTATGGTTAGGGTCATTACACCATGAGGAAGTTGGTGTAAAGATCCCACTTGCCCTGGTGTAGGTAGAACTAAGACTCCTCAGTGCTCAGCAGCTGGAAATTATAAACCAGAGCCAGAGCCAGCCACTCATCTCGGATGTTCTGAGACAGTGGCCATGAAGCTGCCCCGCCGCATCCCCTCCGCTCTTGACCTGTCTTCTACCATAGACCTCCCCGGGCTGGCAGGCAGGCATCTGTAAACCTTAGCTGAGCAGAACAAAATTGCTATCTCTAAGGGAAAGGGTTGGAGAGAGGGGTCTGATCATTTGGAGGGCATTGCTATGCCTTACATAGAGAAATTATGACAAGAAAGAGCCGTACGCTGTTCTTAAATGATGAAGATTCTCATAGAGAATGACGTAAGTGCCAACGGCCGGACCTCACTAACACTCTGTGAATGTCAATTCATGTTCATATAGGAACTTATAGCAGCAAATGCGACCCATTTTCAGGACAGAAAAGCATTGTGACTGCAGAGCTAATGCCAGTAGCCATGGGAAGAAACCACTATTTAATTTTCACACTGACACTATCAATGGAGGGAAAGTGATGGCCTGTGTCTTGTGTATATGCTCTTCTTTCTGTCAGCCCTGTCTTTCTTCTCTGGAGACTTGAGATTCATGAAACCTATTCTTGAAGGGATCCAAAATCTGGCATTCAAAACCAGGCCTGTGAAAAGCCACTTTAGCCCTCCTGACTCCTGACTAGTAAGTAAGGACCAGAAACATAAGGAATTGAATCTGAGTCTTACCTTCCCCATCTCTTTCCCACAACCCCGGAAGAGTTCATTCTGCACTCCCAGCATGCCTTGCTTATGGAGGCAGATGAGACTCACCGCATGCAGAACACCCTGGACACAACAAACAGTGAGGGAAATGATAGTGACCAGCGGTCTCACGTACCACAGGGAGGGTTTTATTTTTTACCCCAAGACTTCTCACATTCTTTTTTTTTAAGATTTATTTATTTATTATGAATACAACATCCTGACTCCATGTAGGTCTTCACATACCAGGAGAGGGCACCAGATCTCATTACAGATGGTTGTGAGCCAACATGTGGTTGCTGGGAATTAAACTCAGGACCTCTGGAAGAGTAGTCAGCCCGACTTCTCATATTCTTAAACATGTATTTTATTCTTAATATTGTGTGTACGGAGAGTATGAAGGTGTGAGTGCAGGTGCCCTCAGAGGCCAGAGATAGCAGGTCTCTCCTGGAGCTAGAGTTACAGGCATTTGTGAGCCTCCTGAGGTGAGTGCCAGGAATAGAATTCAGTCCTCTACAAGCACAGCATGCCATCTCAAGCCAGCTCTCCAGCGCCCAGCTTCTCACATTCTGTAAGGCCTCTGTGGAGAGTCAAGCTTCCCTGAGTGTGTTCTTGTCTTCTTTTTATTAAATAGAAGTGGAAACATTGGCTAAAAGTAAGAGAAGAAAAGATGAGAATTCCGCACAACCAGTGAAGCTGTCAGTAGGTTATATGGGCATGAGTCAGAAGGGCGGTTTGCATTCATCAACAGATAAATGAACGAGAAATTTCTAGGAATATCTCTGCTTCTTAGTACCCCTTGTAACTCAACCAGGCAGCTTTTCTAGCTCATGGAAAGAGAGAAGAAAGTTGTCCTGATTGTGCTCAGGGCATACCAAGGGACCTGGTCAGACAGGTCAGAACATGCACTGTCACTGGTCTGAGATGACCTTTGTCTTCACAAACAAAACCTGGTAACCTGAGTGTCGCCACCTTTTAAATGCAGGCAACACAAAGGACTCAGCGAAATGATAATTTTCAATCGTAAATTTCCCAGAAAAGGAGAAAAGCGAGTCATATTGAGGAGTGAGTTGGGGCTCCAGGTCCCCAGCGCCTCCCAGCGGTGTCTAACACTGACTTCTCGTTGGATCAGTATCCTGACTCCACACGAGAGTTTTACACTGACAGCCATTCCATGTGGTTGGCGCTTGATGTTGGTAAACCTTTTAAAGTCTTCACAGCGGCCCGAAGCGAGAGATGTTCTTCCTGTCCCCTCTGTAGGTGAGGAAACGGAGTTGCCAATAATGTCCCTTAGGTTGGCCATGCTGCCCCAGAAGCCTGCAGGTCTGACTTCTCAGCCCTAATATCAGGCTGCCCTCGTGGGGCTTTTCTCTCTATTTGGTTTTGGGGTTTTGTTCCTTTTTAATTGTTTAAAAAGAGCTCACACAGCCTTGATGAGAAAGGTTCTGAGCCACCTTTTACCCCAGAACTCACAGAAATCCTGTGTAGGAATAGAAAAGCCACTGTACAGTTGCCAAAAGGTAATAATTAACAAAAAGGTGTCACTTATAAAGGCCGTGACACAGGGCCTGTGTTTCTGATGGATTAGTGTTTTTGACACACCTTAAATAATGTATTAGTATCAGCAGAGACAAGGAGTGCAAACAGACCTCAGTAGTTGAAACCTCAGGGAAGAAAAGTAAGATAACGAGTCAGCTCCCAGCCTTAAACAAATCTACTTTTTCCTGCGTTAGCAATCGCGGTAATCAGCATTGCTGTGGGCCTTTTCTGGACCAAGTAATGTGCCCACCACTAATTGTCAACAGCCCCCAAAAGACAGAAATTGCCAACTGTGCCCATTCACCACTGGAAATTCTGAAACTCTAAGGCTAAGTGGTCACATCTCCACATAGAAGCTGAGGAGCACTCCTCTCAGGATCAGACATGTTCAGGTATGCCGGAGAGTGAGTGGGGAACTAACCCCCTCAGCACCCTCTCCAGACACCGCAGCTTGGCTAGCAGCCTCCTGTGCTGTGGCCCACTGTCATTGCCACGGGAGCAGCAGAGAGCACACAGGGCGTCAGGCTCAGTGCGAAAGGTCCCTTGTTGCCAAGCTTGGCAGTCTGAGTTGTATCCCCAGGACCCAGAGAATGGAAGAAGAGAATCAACCTCAGGCTGTTCTCTGACATACACACACACACACACACACACACACACACACACACACGCATGTACACATGCACGCACACATGTGGGTGCGTAGCGCACACACGCACACACATGTGCACGTACACACACGCGTACCCACGCATGCACACATGCACACACACAAACACACATGTACACACACTCACACACTGACACACATGCACGCATGCACACACACAGAGACACACTGCACGTATGTATACACGCGTGCATGCACCACACGTGTACACACCCATGCACGCACACACACAAACATGCATGAACACACACGCACACACAGACACGCATGCACACACACGCACGCATGCACACACAGAGACACATTCACGCACGCACATACATACACGCACACATGTGTGCACGCGCGCGCACACACACACAGACACACACACACCCAAGGTGGTTGAATGCGTTCGTCTGCCTCTGATTCCAAGAGTTCTTCCAACCTTCTTAGTAGATACACTCCATACCACCACCCACACCACAGAGCTCTAAGGCCAACAACTGAGCATTCAAACCTCCCGTCTTCCTCTCACTCAGCAACGTCACCAGATTAATTTCTTTGATGTCTGTTGCTGGGTCTCCAGAGGGCATAGTCCTCAACGGGAGGATAGAAGGCCCAGGAGAAAACACGGGAGTGATCTGGGTGGTCTCAGGGGTAACGTGGGCTTTTCAGGGAAAAGAGTTTCCACCCGTAGATGTTGTGGCTTCTCCGAGGTCCCCTCTGCCTGTGAGGGCTGTCACCCACACGTCCTCCCTCCAGCCCTTATGCTCGAGCTGTGAGTCCGCCTCCCCTTCATGTAGAGTGAGGGATGAGGAGGGGTCAGCCTGCCTGAGTGTCACTTCCTGCCGCCTCACTGACACATAGAGCCCCTTTGACAGGACCTGTGGACACTGACAATTCACTTCTTATCTTCCCAAGACTAAGCATTTTGTCTTCCAGCTCAGAACAACTTGTGCCTGCAGTAAATTTAGGTCTTTGGTTCTGTTAGTTTTTTTTTTAATCCTTCTCCTTCTCCCCTTTCCTGTTCTCTCCCCTTCCCCACCCTCCCCTCTCCTCTGCCCCCCTCCCCTCCCCTCCCCTCCTCTCCCCTCTCCTTCTTGTCTCTTCTCTTTCCCTTGTTCTCTTTTTTCTCTCTTTCTTTCTCTTGGGATCGGGTCTCATGTAGCACAGGCTGACCCTAGACTCATTGTTTAACCCAGAATGATTCTGAACCCCCTTTTCTTCTGTCCTTACTTCCCAAGAGCTAGGGGGTACAGTTGTGTGTCCCCCCACTCTATGTGTTGTTTTCATGGGAACTTAGTGATGCTAGGCAAGCCCCCCAGCCAGTGTAGCCATAGCCCGACTGTCTTTCCTTTTCCCTCTCGTCATTTTTATTTTCTCCTCTTTCCTCTCCCTGCCTTTCCATTCCTCTCCTCAGCATTTTTCTTGATCACCTTATGTCAGTGAATCCAAAGAGAAAACCAGTTTCCCAGCATCCCCGCCTCAGCCTGCAAAAGCAAACCTAAAGCCACCGATGATAAGACAGACTACTGGAAAAATGGGACTTGCGGTGAGGTGTGTTTTACAGTGAAAATTCTACTGTAAAGATAAATCTTCAATCCCCCCCCCTTGGGATAGTCTGCACAATTTATGCCTAATGCCAAGAAATCACATGTAATTAGTCTGGAAAATACATGCTTTCTATTCAGTTGTATATTTTTTGAAGATTTATTTATTTGTTATGTATACAGTGTTCTGTGCCTGCATGTATGCCTGCAGGCCAGAAGAGGGCACCAGATCTCATTACGGATGGTTGTGAGCCATCATGGGGTTGCTGGGAATTTGAACTCAGGACCTCTGGAAGAACAGTCAGTGCTCTTAACCACTGAGTTATCTCTCCAGCCCCTCAGTTGTATTTTTTAAAGTAATTAAGAAACTTAATTTTTTTTCAGTAATATCTGCCTTCCTTGTTGCCCTTGAGATCTCTTGAAGTCTGTCATGACTGTGCCCTGGTTGAATTCATCTAGGACGCACACAGTACTGAAAGGAATAGAAATGCTATCCTTAGCCACGCATGATGGACTGAGGCCTGGGACAACAGGGGGTAGCATGCAGCTAGCCATGTGGGGGGGGGGCTGGAGGGCTGAAAGGTTTCCATCTCATCTCTTAAGCCATCCTGAAGCTCTGCTTGTCTTTTTCTGTTGGTGTGTGCATTTTGAACTGAGCGTCACCTTGTAAGCCAGGCTGGTCTGCAACCTGATTTGTAGCCCAGGCTAGTCTCAATCATGAGATCCCTCTGCCTTGCCCGCCTGTTGCTGAGACTGCAGGTGTATACCATCCCTAGCTACATGGCAGTGGGGACACAGTGTGACACAGATAAAGGCAAGGTTATTCAGTTAACACATTGATATCACCCATATCACATCGAGTAAAGTGAGTTTCTGACATTTGTTTTTAATTAATAACTTCCGCCCTGGACTCCTTCGTGCACACGGCTCCCCCCACCCCCATTAGAGGGTAGATTTCACCCTTTATCTTTGCAGGTAACCGATCCAAGACATTTTTATGTAAATGGACTAATTAATTGGTAGCCTTCATTTGAAGCTTAAAATGAAAGTAATCCTTTTTGAGAGGCATTAACTATTTTTTAGAGCCACAAACAATTCTTCCTTAAGTACCTTGTTGCACAAATAGTAATGTGTTAACAGCAGCAGTCATAATGAAAGGCGTTACCCTTACCAAATCAACCTTTTTATCCCCAGAGAGGTTAAAGAAATCCCTTCGAGGAGAGACTACACAGCACCCCCAATTGTCTAAAAATGTAATTCGTACTTCTGGACTATAAAGGTGCATATTGGCAGACCTTCAGAAGAAACGGTGTGACAGGTGAACGCTTGAAGCCACAGAGCAGGCTGTAGCCCCGGAGTGCAGGACGTTAGGACAGGCAGGACGCACAGACAGGCCTCTGCAGCTGGGCGCCTTCGAGGGAGCCTGAGCCGCTCTGCTTTCTGGCCCTGTGATTTATGCAAATGAGAAGGCCTTGGCAGTCTCCACTTCCTGGCCAGGACAGAGTAATCCACTTCCCTGGGGTTCATGTGACCACGCATATCTGAGTCCTCCTGAATAGTCCCACGGGGGCCCTGCCTCTCGTTGCTCTTGCCCCATTCTCTGTGCAGTGCAAGCATTCAGACTATGAATGGACAAGGGTCTAATTACTCACCACATCTGTCAGATCAGATTCTGCCTGAGAATGGAGAGAACCCCAGACAAGCCCAGTCCTTTCTTCGCTGCGCTCTTCACGGCCCGGGGTCACCCAGCTCTACCTTCTAGGGAATATTTTCCACTCCTTGTTCCATGGCCCTTCTGGAAAACAGGGAGTCTGGCTTTTGGAGATCCATTACTGGGCCTTTCACACTGTGTGTGGCCTTTACACATGTTAATTAATCTCCCCAATGATGCACTGAGCATCAGGGAGCCCTTTATTCTCCCAGGGCTGCCGCTGACCAACACGAATGCCAAAAAGTTTCGCTGTACTGTTTCCTGACCCTGCGGCCCCTGTGTGTGTGTGTGTGTGTGTGTGTGTGTGTGTGTGTGTGTGTGTGTGTGTGTGTGTGCATGCGTGCATGTGTGTGTGTGTGTGTGTGTGTGCTCCAGGGCTCCCCCCCCCGGCCCCCAGCATCTCTCCACGTGACAGATGCTCTTCTCATGTTACCAGGTCAACCAGAGGTTGACATAGCAAAGGCAGAGTCATCAAGTAGAGGGTGTGCCACTAGAAACAAGATTATTATTGCCAATCTACCTCTCCCAGGGCTGTCTCTCAAGGAAAAGTGAGGGTGACAAGGAGAAAGCCATGCTCACCGCGACCACACAGAAACTGAGCTCACTGCCTGGGCACCGAATCGGGCACTAGCCTGCCTTCTTTAAGCTCTCCGAGTGGCACCGCACGGGGCATTAGCCGGCCCTCTCATTGGTCTTCTTGGCTTTAAGCGGAGCTTATAAATCCTAGCAGCCCTAGATGACAAAACACCGCAGGGTGTCATGGTGGATTTTTTTTTTAAGTTTTGTTTTGTTGTGATTTAATTTTCATTTTATCTTTTTAAACTTAAATTTATAAATTCAGTAAAACTGCATGCAATTTAATCATCTTATCTTTGTCTTACTGGTTTCTTGTGGGGTTTTTTGTTTGCTTGTTTGTTTAGACCCTTTTATTGTTTTATGTGTTTCTTTTCTTTCTGAGAGAGAGAAATGGGAAGGTGAGGAAGGGGACCTGGGAGAAGTTGGGGAAGAGAAAAGAATAGGATAAAAGTGTCTCATGTAAAAACATGTAAATAAAATTTTAAGAAACATTCTAAAAGTGAGCTGTTCACTCCATGTGCAGTGTTGGACAACCATTACTTCTCTAGTCCCAAACAGTCTGTAGAGGGAACCCTGTACCCCAAGTGGCCTCTCCGCATCCCTCAGCTGCTGTCTCTCTGGATTTCCCTGTTCTGGGGAATGCATAGACTGAAGTCATAACAGTGTGTGACCTTTGCCACTGGCGTCTTGTGCTCCGTGCAGTGGCGTGTTGTTGTTGTGTTGTGTTTTAGTTCCCCTTGGCCCTTGGGGATGGCGCAGGGGCGTAAATGCGTGTGTGTGTCCTGCGGTCGGTGGACTCGACTCTTCATCTTCGTCTGCTCTCGCCTTGGATAAAGTCTTCACCGGGCCCCTTCCTCTTCTGTTGTCTGATTTTTCCTTAAAGCCTGTGGATTCCAGCTCTGAAATAGCTCCAGTCAGTTCGGATTTACATTCTGCCTGCTGCTGCCCTCCTTCAGACACCATGAATTCTCCAGCTGGTCTTTCTCAAGCAAAGACACATGGGAACCACGTCACTGCCCTGCTGGGCTCCCTCCCGTGGCTCCCTCCCTGCCTCCTCTCGTCAGAGTGGACTCCATGTTCTTTGCCACCTTACAAACCAACACCCTGCACCCCCTCCCATCACTCCTTGGCCTCACTCACCTCACTCACAGCCCCCCCACACACTCTGGTGTCCCCCGCACACTGCTCACAGGTCTCCTGCATCCCTTCCTGCAGCCTGTCCCCTCCTCCTGGGTGATGCTCCTCCTGCAAGGATGTGCAGCTGCTGCTCTTCATGAGCTCTCTGCGGCCCAGCCTCTCACCCGAATCGCCAGTCTGGAATTAGGGGTCTTGGTAAAGCTCCGCCATTGCCTACCAGGTCTTGCCTTCCCCGTCTCCGTGTCTCTCGCACTACCTGCAAGGTAGGGCTTCAGTAAATACTTAGCTGCAGGATTTAAATTCTCTTCTCCAGAGGAAAAACTACGGCTCATAAGGAGCCCAAGTCCTGGGTAGAGCCACTGTCAGGTGCAGTAGCAAGGGCTAACTTTCCAAATCCTGGTTGTTTTCATCTTCTGTTGAATTTAAGTTACCACAGTGGTTTACCAGTTTCAATTAGTAGAAAAGGCAACTATACGTTCCCCCCAACACATCCGTTATATCCGTTACAGATATCAAGAGTTTTATATTCAGTTGCCCAAACTCTCCTCTTTGACAAGTTGCACAGGAGGCATTTGCGATCCTGGGGTAAGGTTGACTGAATCGGGGCCAGAACCTGTGCACTCACCCCGCCCTACACAAAGATGCAGGTGTGTGGCCGACTTGGAAATGTCCCTGTTCATTGTTTCCTAACCCTCTAAAGCCATGTCTTTAAAAACAATCAATTGCATTCTTCTTAAATTAAATGCCAAGTAAACAATGCAAGTAAAACTATTTTTTCTTGCGGAGACAAAATTGAAAGTCTGCAACTAATTACAAACTGGCAAGCCCAAGCCTACAAATAGCAGAGAGTCTACCAATGTGTTGTTTACAGCTGGGTTCGATATGGTCTCCTCACACCAGCCGTCCTCAAGTTATTAATCAGTGCCGTGCCAAGTCCTGGACCTCACCTCCTCAAAATCGTCATAAACATTGAATTTTCAATATGGGCTTCATAAACAAAGCTGTTAAAAATGAGAGGAGGTTTAATTGGTCAGAATACACAAAGCCTGTTCATGGAGTCTGTGAATTGGCTTTTCGTTTAAATACCCTGTTCTTCCTCTACTTGACTTAGTTGAAATTAATATTCTCTTGGTCTGGTCATTGAGTTCCCTATGGCACTCCAAGGGCTACCAGACCTTCCTAATTGAAATTCTGGCGCAAAGCGGCCTGTTCATGGATCACAGGGAAATGGTGTCAAGAAGTAGCTTTGAGGCGCTACAAATGGGAGGTGTGTAATTTACAAATGCCCTCATAAGGGACGATCACAAATGCCCTCATAAGGGACGATCACAAATGCCCTCATAAGGGACGATCAGGCCTGATACACACACTGTAGACTGGAAAGGAGGTGGGTGTG
The DNA here is from genome assembly GCF_017639785.1 of Mesocricetus auratus. Lineage (NCBI taxonomy): Eukaryota > Metazoa > Chordata > Mammalia > Rodentia > Cricetidae > Mesocricetus > Mesocricetus auratus. The sequence goes on along the minus strand of NW_024429182.1, from coordinate 5,705,761 downwards.
ATTTTTTTTTCTGGAATGCTATTCTCTCCTCTTCTTTGTTTTCTGGTTTTTTCTTTTCCCTCAGTTTTCACTTCAGTGCCCCTCTGGAAGAAGATTTTCTCCACCTCTCTCATGATGTTTGTCACCTTCTGGCTGTGTGGTTATTTGAACTTTCCAAGCTCCTGTAACTGGGAGATAAGTCGTTCAAATTGACGCCTCATGCAAAGCTTGGTCTCTCCTCTAACCCTGCTCCGTAGAGCCCAGTCTACTGGGTTTCAGAACCTGCTGGGTGGGTGGATGGGTTGAAGGCTAAGTGGAATTGAACAACGTTGTGTTGGTTGGGACAGGCAGCAGAGCTAAAACAAAAACCAAAGCCTGGGAAAGGGTGTGGGTTTGATAAGAAACCAGAATCTGATCTATGTTGCTAAACTGAAGAGATCTGTGCCTCCTGGGTGTGTTCCAAGAGACATGAGCAGTGCTACAGAAGTTCTCTTCGGCTTCACAAAGGTTACTTTGTAAGAGGACAGTGAGGTCCTCCTTTGTAGCCCCTAAAAGCTTGACTCAGGGCTAGTGGCTAGAAATTACCTGCCACATACTGGGGCTCACAGTAAGGTGCCTCCTCACTGACAACTATCCCAACTAGAAAGCAGGTAGTAGGGTGGTGTTGATGGATGTATTCATAAATACAGAACATCTGCAAGGATGCTATGTGGGCTTCAAATGTACTGTGCCTCCAGATGACATCATGGTCTCTTTTTGTCCCCAAACCCTGCGAGTGCACAGTGATCAAGCAGCCAAGACACTCTCTAAGTGTTCGGAGATCCCCATGAACTGTGTTACCATTCGGAAGATGGTCACGATGACAGATGTCCTAGCAGAACAACCAGGCTGAATTTTTAAAGGCTGTTCCTGTTGTCTGCTCCCCTAGGAAGCCTTAGATAGGGGTCTGTAGTATTTTAGGTACACCGTGGGGAAGGAGCCTGCATTCGCGGGATGGCACAGAAGGTCGCAATCCAGCCCTCTGATCTCAAGGCAGAGCCTCTGTGTATGAAATGCAGTGGCTCCCCAAAATAGAACAAGAGCCTCCAGCGAGAAGACGGCCGTCAGGGTCACTGAGGCCCACAGCGATCTTGGCAATCGTAGCTGGCTGAGGCCACCTTTCTTTTCAGAACACACTTCTAGAGATCAAAAATGTATTTCTAAGTGGAGAACCTGCTGTTGCCGTGTGACTTTCCTCGTAATGCCTTCTGTTTTTCCTGTCACGGTTGGTTTTCAACCCGAGCTGTAGACTTGGTGCCTTCCAGTGGGTGTGAGGGAGAGACTGGAGCTCAAGTGGAGACCTGGTCCTGCAGGGCCGCTCCTAGCAGGGCAGTCCATGTCCAGCTAGTCCATGCAGGTCCACGAGTCATGTTTTGTCCGGTTAATGACACTTGGATTGTTACTGCACCATAATCCAGTTCTTACCCCTGTCAACACTAGAGACTGATAACAATGGAGGGTGAGATGGGAGTTTGAATTCCTCCCCTGGGTTCTTGTCAGCCAGGATTACAGCTTTCCTGGGGAAGACTGGGTTGAGCGTGCCCTTCTGCTTTTGACCTGTGCCCTGAGTGCCGCCACTCCATTTATCAGGCCCTGGGAAAAAAATGTTTCTTCTCGCAGTGCTTCCTCACTCTCCTCTAAATCCCATTTATCAATTTATGTTCTAGACCATTCCATGCAAACTTGGCTGTCCTCCAAGACTGTGAGCCTTGAGAACAGGGACTGCGTTTCCTCTTTTCTTTCTATCCCCAGGTCTTAGCACAGTGCTTGGCACAAAACAGAATGCCCGAGGAACTGCGAAATTAGCAGTGCAGGTGGTACAGAACCCTAGCCCTAATCTCCAGGAGACAGAGGCAGAAGAGTCAGGGGCCATCCTTGCTATACGGTGGGCTGAAGCTGGCCTAGGCTCCATGAGTCTCTCCCTCAGAGAGAAAGGGAGAGCAAAAAGAGAACCATGGCTGCAACCATACCTGTAACATTTGCACTGTTACAGGTAACACCTTGTGTGTGGTAGCCAAGTCAGACCCGGAGCTGCTGGTGAGCCTGGTTCTGCCTCCCTAGACTAGACAGTGACAGCTTCCTCCTCTCACAACCACCTGGGTCCTAATAGTTATTTTCTTACAAGGCTGCTGCATCTGCAGATGACAGAGCTCTGTTTACCTTGGACTGAGCTGGCCTGCTTCAGGTTTCCAGCAAGGCCAGAGAGGCTGTGCTATGGCAGCTGGCCAGCAAGAACAGCCTGGGGAATCCCTCCCACGGACATGCTACATTATCTGGACCCAGAATTTTCTAGAATTCAGCAGTGACCCACTTAAATGAGCCATTCTGGAGTCGGATCCAAATGCCCTGCGATGCACGTGGCCCTTGGGGTCAGCAGTGACTGTGCCGCCTGTTAGAGAGTCTGGAGAAATGTCTGTCATGCAGCTGGGTCCTGGTTACATTTCCCGACACCTCCCTGTCCTGTGGTGACTGCTCATCCACACACTGCCTGTCACCTTGTCATGCTTGTCTTGGGACTCAGCAGTCGCCAAGTGTAGAGATCCGGTCCCCAGCCCGTTTTCTCAGGACAAGCTCGACTTCACTTCCTCTGGCCTTATCAAACTCTTTGTTTCCAAGATTGTTAACCAACAGGCATGGGGGCAGAGGGAATTTAAACTCAGCTTCTCTGTTCCTCCACCACCAAGTTAAAGGCAGTGGTGAGGGAAAAGATGGCCGGCTTTTCTCATTCTCCTCAACGAGGCTTTGGAGTTTTGTCTTCTGTGGTTCAGACTTTTGGCTGCGCCATCTCTGCTTCGAGAAACATATGGCCCCAGATTCTCCAATGCCTCAGAGAGGGTTCTCTTCATGCTATGGGACTTAGCAGATGAAATACGGTTTTCCGAACCTCTTTTCATTGACCGTCAAAATAACAAGCAGCGTGTTGTATCTCAACAGAGACAGCCTTTTCCCTCAGTGATTCAGGGAAGAATGTACTATTGTCTCTGCTGTAGATTTTTATTTTATTTGTAAATTGTGCGTGCTGCGTGCTACGGAATACTGAGAAGCCACACACCCTGGCTTGTTAGTTGACACACAGAATGTGTGATTACAAATTGTTTGACTAACAGTGGACTATTGAACTGCCATCCAGATGTGTGTGGCGTTAACTGTGGGAATGTCCACAGAGGATGATTATCTTTCTTGTCGCTGGGGCCAGTGCCCCAGAGAGTGGAGGCATGAGGGTAGAAGCTACTCAGCACAGAGTTCCAAATGGCTCTTCAGAAGGAAAATTAATCCTTGTTTTAAAACATGTATTCATTGCATTTCCAATTAAGACTGCATTCCTTCTCCTAAAAGTCGGTCATACAAAGAAAACATTGAATAGCCACAAACATATGCAACCTGGATGTTTCGGGTTCCACATTTTTAACTATCTGGAAACTAAGACGACTCTGGCTTCAAGATAAGACAACAGTAATCCCAGGCTTCTCCGATGGGCTGCATGTCTCCCTCACGCCTGTCCTGCCTGCTGACTGTGCTCACCACACAGTCACGAGCCTACTAGGCATAGGAAAGCAGTGACCCTCCCCTGAACGCTGCCTGAAAAATACATTTGAGTCATGGTGTGATGCCTTGTACCCTGGGGTGACAGAAACAGAAAAGCTGGACGTTAAATGCTCTTGGGGACCTAGAGAATTGAAGCCCTCTTGGTGATGAGTAAGAGCACAGAGTAGGGCTGGGGAGATGACCCGCTGTGTAAAGTGCTTGCTGACCTGTCGTGAGGATCTGAGTTTGAATCCCCAGGGCCCGTGTAAAGTCAGACGCTATAGCTCACATCTGTAATCTCCATGGAACTCGAGATTGCCCAAAGCTTTTGAGCCAGCTAACCTGGGTGTGCACAGCGAACAACAGAGGAGATCTTGACTCAAACAAGATGGAAGGTGAGGACAGTTGCCCAAAGTTGTCTTCTGACCTCTGCACCCATGCAGCGCTCACAAACAAGGACAGAAAAGAATGCAGAATGGGGTAGTTGCTTTGAGAAGTGAGCAGTTGCTAAAAAAAAAAACAAAAACAAACAAAAAAAACCCTAAGAAACATGGACCCAGAATTCTTGTGCCTAGTTATCTGGATCTAAGATAAAGGAAAACATTTGTCCCTACGTGAATAGTCATAGCATTAGTATGCATGGTACACAAAACGTCCATCAACTGTTGAAAGGACATATGTGGATATGTGACAAGATATCCAGCCGTAGTGGAAAGCTGGTCGGTAGTGAATGAACCCTGGAAATGTGATCAATGAAATAAGATAGACACAGAAGTTCACATGTTGCATGAATGCACACAGAGAAATATGTAGAACAGGCACATCTACAAAGACAGAGCAGCTCAGTGGTTACCTGCAGCAGAGGTCTTCTGGGGAGGAGGTGGCTGTGGGCCGTCTTTTGCTGGGGAGCTACTGAGAACCAAACCCAAGCCTTGCACGTGGTAGGCATGCAGTCTGCCTGTGAGCAGCACCCAGCCGGGGGGTCCCGTCGGAAGTGATGAAAATGTTCTGAGACAGGCCGTCACACCAGCTGTGTAGTAAATATACGCAAACCTTCTGAGTTTTAAACCAAGAGGATGGATTGCATTGAATTGTACCTCGATGACGCTATTGAGAAATGAAAGCAAAATGAAGACATTTTCAGGCAAAAAAAAAAATGTAGCAGAAAGTTTTTTTTTTTGAAAACTGTACCTAAAACAGGAATATCTTCAAAATCATGTAACTGAACTTTTTTGGCAGCATGAAAGACAAGTGAACATAGTTTTGAGTTTAGCCACTCATCTCTGCTTGTCCTCCTTTGTCTGGAAAGATCTGTCCTCTAGTGAGAGCGATGCTGTCTTGTTGGGATGTGCAGCGGCACCCAACCATCTCACAGCTACATTTACCTTTGTGTGGTAACACTCCCATTAGCAACATATATCAAAATGTATCATTTAGAACCCATTTTAAATTCTGTATCAGGCGACTTTTTAAAAATTGAATGGTGAAACATCAGGCCAGTCACAGGAAACAAAGACAGATAGGAAACCCTTTCCAGACCCTGTCTGCACTCCACTTTCTATAGTTTAATCTAAAGAAAAACGTGGAATTTCCTGCAGAGTGATTAATTGGCTGGCGTGGTGACATACAGGAACTCTGAGCTTGACCTCGCAGGTAAAGGCTAACTGGTATGTTAAGTTGATTACACAATTTCCTCTAAATATGTTGACAAGTGGTTTGCACAGTTGCCTTGACCTTTGCCCTTATAAATGCACATTTATAAATGGCTTGCTTTTTGAGCCAAAGCAATCCTTATTTTAGATGTGGCATGTGTTGGGTAAACAGCCTGATGTGCAGCCGGGGCTTCTCACCCCAGCAGCCGGGTCAGGTTATCACAGTCACCGGAAGGGTCTGAGGTGGCTGGATTCATGGGGAGCGGCAAGCCCCACGGTGTTTTCCCCACTCTGGTACAGTGGATCGGAAATGTGTTCCATAAACCGCTTGAGAAGTTCCAGGACTAGAGGCTGCTAAATGGTTTGCAGTAAATGACAAGTCGGTTTAACTTGGGTGTTTCTTGCAGCTCCCCTTTTCAGAACGTCAGTCCATTAAAAAAAATACAGCTTTTCATTTTTTTTCTTCCAAAGTAAGATGGAAAGAAATTTCCAGGGAGCATGTCTGTGCTGGGAGCACTTTCCCAGGAAGATAATGTTCCTTTAGGTGGTCTAGAGAATGTCTTTGGAGGTATTTTTGTTCTAGAGACATGCTGCTTACTAGTTCTTAAGGGGGAGTTACAACGCGCCACTCTAAATGAGCAGGGAATGCGGCCTCAGGTAGTAAACCAAGCTGCTGTTTCAGAAAACAGCTGTTTGTTTGTAGATTTAGGAGCCAAGCACCTTTGCTGAGCCTGATATATCCTGATTTGATAAGCAAAAGGAGATTTGCTAACACTGCTGATTTAGCTGGGGTCTCTTCCTGAATGAGTAAAGCAGTTGGAAAATGAATTGGTTTCTACGTGTATGGACAAAGATAATTTGTGCTTTCCAGGTCTAGAGTATGACAAGCCTTGAGCTTGCCTGGAAAGCAGGTTGTTGTCAGGGCTCCGAGGCTAACTGCTCCCCACTGCGTCCACATGCTGTCCTGAAACACTGTGCAGAGTCCTCACAGATCATCTTGATTCACTAACCCTTCCATGAGATGAAACTCGCCCGCCGAAAATGTTTACCGCTCTCCAGCAATGAGTCATGCATAATCTTTTTCTTGATTTCATTATGTCCCTCAGGTCTGTAGCCTTTCACTCTGGCTGGCTTGGGGCGGGTGGGAGCCAAGCCTCCTGCCATGTGCCTTCTCCTGAAGTCGGAACCATTAATCATTAACAGCACTCTCTTCTCCCTTCCCCGTTTTGTGGGCTTGCCAGTGCCCTGCTAGATGTGTGTGGGTGAGGTGAACTCCTCATGCCCACCCTCTTGCCTGGAAAAGTCCCCAAGGTTTGAATTTAAACTCTACACAAAACCGCAAGTTTCCTGAACTTCCTGCCCCTGTGGGATGATCAGATAGGTTTATGCTGCCTCTTAATTTATTTCTTCATAAGGAATACTTAACTGAAGTATTTCTGAATACAATATGTCAGAAGTAAAACCTTCAGGCAATCCCTCTCCACCAAAAGCTTAAGAATGAATGTTTTACCCAACCGCATCAGCCCTGGTCCAACCTGTAGACATTCACAAGACCAAAGGTGCACGCCCTGAAGAAATCCAGAACAAGACTGGGGCTGCCCTGTGTGTGGAGAGGAGCAGAGGGCTGGCAGTCTTAGACAGGAGAATGTGCTTTCCCTCAGTTTGTTTTCTCTTCTTCCAAATATGTGAACCATGGGAAATGGCCAACAGTCAGGCACTTAGCCTGCAAAATGGCGGAGCGCTGTGACCCAGCCTCACTCACAGCAGCAAACAGATGGCCCTGCCCACTGCAGAGCCGCTGAGGTCAGGTTTCTGTCCAGGCCATTCACTCGGCCCCAGGATTGGCATCCTGACCCTGAGTTTCTTTCAGATACATACGTCACTCTCTTATCTCAGTCAAATAAATGAGATAATCTGAGTAACAATCTAAGATGGCCCCATGTTTACTTACTATGGAAACGTTAGTGTCTGGGGACAGATCGCCATCCACATTCCCACTGTCGGTCTGGGACATCATGTTTCCTTCTGAAAATCCCAGAAGTTCATAGGTTGGGTGTGGCTGTTCACACCTGTCATCCCTGCACTTCTGGAGGCTAAAGCAAGAGGGCTGCCATGAGTTCAAGGCTAACCTGGGCTACATAGCAAGTTTCAGGCCAGCCTGGGCTAAGAGAAGGAAGGAAGGAAGGAAGGAAGGAAGGAAGGAAGGAAGGAAGGAAGGAAGGAAGGAGTGGTAGAGGGAGGGAGGAACGGAAGGAGGGAAGGATGGGAAGGAGGGAGGGAGAGATCTCAAGTTTGCAGTCTCAGGTGTTGGAGGTAGAGGTAGTAGAGCAGCAGCGTCACCCTCTGGAAAGGTGAGGAGCTCAGGTTCTTCCTTGTCCTTCTTGAATCACCACCCTCCTTGTCTGCCTTATGCCGGTCCTGTGCTCTTGGCCACTCCCATCTGTGTGACTGTGCCTCCAATGTGGCCACACACCTGTGCACTAGACCCCCACACACGCACACACATGCACACACGCACACACACATGCACACACATGCACACACGCACATATGCGGGCACACAATGCACACATGACGCACATGCACACACAGGATTCTTTCTGTAAGCCAGCCATAAGGAGGGAGCCACGGGCACTTTGTGTGTCCTCCACAGAAGTGGCCTCACTTCTCCCCCAAGAAACTTGAGCTTTCCAGGGGCAGGTCTCAGCTCTGCAGGACCTGACGCTAGACAGTTTGGGGTCCCTTCTAGAAAAAATTGTTAAGTTTAAAGTCAGTTATAGAAGTTAATGCTCATTTAGGTGAAGAAATAAAGTACCGTTAGTGAGCAAGTGTCACAAACACCACAACATCAAGGAGACCACAGCTGCCATATACGTATTTATCTCTGGTTTTCTCTGCTTTAACTACATAGTTTTGGGTTATTTTGTTCTCGTATAACTATTGTGATACTGTTCATGAGCAGACAAGGGTAATATTTTACTTTTTTCTCTGGCATACATACGCAGTTGCACACACACACAAACACACACAGTCACACATAAGGCTTCTAGAGGCCTCTTTCACATAAGTACTCCCAGGTAATATAAGGTCCACCATGGAATATGTCCCCAGATCCCAGTGAGAACAAACCCCGGGGGCTCTGTACTTTGTTTCTCTAATCCCATGATAAAAGCTTAATTTATAAACCAGACACTGAAGGAGATTAGCAGCATGATAAAAAAGGCAGTTGTAATGTTATAACATTACATTATGATAGTATTTAAAGCTTACAAATAGTTTATTTCTGGAATCTTCCATCTAATATTTTCAGACTGTAGCATAACTGAAACTAGAAAGAGGGAACTGCTATGATCCTCTTATCAAGGGGAAACTCTTGGACATCCTTTCCATCACTGCACACAGGGTTTCGGATTTCATTCACAGATTACTTTATTTCTGCTTCGAACATTTCCCTTTCCTCCACTACCCAGGTACCTCCCAATGCCCAGTCTCCATCTGTGCCCATGTCACAGGAGGACATCCATGTCTGTGCCTGTGCATCCAGCAATGCAAGAGGTGACCATTTCCAGCCCCAGATGGTTAGCAATATTGTATCCAAAGCTATGCATAGCTGTATCCCTCCCACCTTATCCAATGCTGACTAGCAGAACTCCATTTCCCCTTAACTGGGTTCCCAGAAAGACCACACCACTCAGCAAGTGGCAAGAGTTGGAATAGACTCATTTGTAGGTCATGCTCTTATCTGTTACGTTATGCTGAGTGTTTGTGATTTTTATATGCCTTAAAAACATCACTGTACTTCATTTTTTAACCTGTCCTAGTTTAGTGCTCAGTATAAGACTGTTGGTCAGCATTTTCTATGCCCACACATGCATGCATACAAGTACACACATGTACGCACACGCACACACAAATTGGACGTCAAAAAAAAATCTCAGAATGAATGTTCTCTATTCCTAGACACCCGTGAGCCAAGTTGGAGACTGCAATTTAGCTTCCATTTAAAATTCATTTAACGTGGCATGGTATCTCAGATAACTACAGTAAATGAAACTTAGGGCTTCTACTCAACACGTCCTGGAAGTCTTCCTGCACTCATGCATTTCGGGATAGGTCTCTGTCTGTCCCCCAAAACTGGCAAATACAGTAAAGGCCTCCTGGCTTTATTATGGAATGGCTAAGAGCCATGGTTAGAAGTGGTGGGGCACTCTTATCAAGACAGGGGAAGGTCAGCCAGCTCTGCTTTCGGTGCTCTGGTACCTGTGGAAGAATGGTTCTCCGTCTGATAAAGCCTGCATGTATCTAAGCCCCTGCTGTACACACGGACGGAACTCTCTGTCTCTGTCTCTGTCTCTGTCTCTCTCTCTCTCTCTCTCTCTGTCTGTCTCTGTCTCTCTCTCTCTCCCTCTCTCTCTCTGAGCATGAATGTTTGCCGAACAGGGAGTGAAGCATCTTGGAAGGCCTCTTGTTCCAGAAGAAAGACAGGATAAGGGGAGTGATAGGAAAGGAGTTTTTCCACACGAACAAGCGTGAACTGATAAGCCCAACCCTCCTGGGGTCATAAGAGCACCTCCTGGCCAAAGTTAGCGAAGCAGATGTGACTTGGATTCTCATTTTATAGTGGAAAATGAAGAAAAGCCAGTGTTCACTGCTGTCATGAATGATGGGTCTGACTTCTGATCTGTTTGACTTCCCTACTACAGGAACCGAGGGCGTCACTTTCTCCTAGGTCTAAAATAGAAGGCTGCATGATAAAAATGCATTAATCATAATAGTCCCGTTCCTAGCAAGGCTGAGTCCCTCAGCCAAGTATGTTTGCATTGCTTATCTCCTTTGGCCCCCCACAAGAAGCCTCTGGGGCTATTTCATTTTGTATCTGAAGACAATAAGACTCACAAGCCTTCACTTGACCTGCCTGGCCACCCAGCCACCATGGGGCAGAGTCCAGGCTTGACTCAAGACAGTTTGCAGTTGACCCAGTAATACGGAGAAGCCCGTTTGCATCCTTCCTGGGGATGCTACCTTGCCCCCAAAGGCTCAGAAACGCTGTCAGAATGCCCCTTGGTGTTGTGGATGAAGCACCCAAAGGTTTACTTTTTGTCGTTTGCCACAAAGGCTGTCGCCAGCCCCGGCTACTTGGGCTGGGCTTGACTCTTCTTTGTTCCTCCCTAGACTTGGGTTAGCTGAGAGGAATCCCCTCAAGAACATGAAAACTTGGGTTCCCACAAAGTAGCAGCAGTCAGGCCCTGCGGCCTAGGTGGTCACACAGGGTTCCCTGTGTGCTGCCCATTGACACCCAACAGTCTCACCAGGCTGCCTTTGAAAAGTTCCCAGGAGGAGCCAACAACTCACATGACCCAGCCGAAGAAGGAACGGTGGCTCTCCAGTACCCAGACCACAGGCTCCAGGGACAACGCCTTCATATGTAGAGCAGGTGACAGGCTAAGAGCTTGGGAGGGGACCTAAGGAGAATGTGTGCCTCTACTCCTTATTCCATATGTAGAGAACCTAAGGCCTGGGAAGAAGCCACTTACCGAAGGCCACTCAGCTAACTGTGATGGGACCCACACTAGGATCCCTTCCAAGACGCTCTTCCACTGTAGACAGCTGACATGTCCGCCTTAGGGCAACATCGCCCACACAGATCCTACCCGTGGAACATCCATGCACCGTGTCAGCTTAGTCATCCTGTATTTCCCTTCAGGGCTGCGTTAGAACATTGCATGGAGAAGACTGACTGCCTCAGAGGCTGGGCCCTTTGTCTCAGGTGGTTAGCTTCTCAGTGGAGAGCAGTAAAAGCTCTTTAAGTTAATTCTGTTTCATTCGTTGGTGACTCACCTACAGAAGCACTGGTTAACCAATGTGTCCCCTGAGCCAATGTGGGTTTCTTCAGACTCGCGGTCCACAGAAGAGATGCAGGGGGAGTTCTCATTGTTCAAGAACCTCTTCGTTCCTGTTCCTGAGAGCGAGCACCCTGGGTCCATGCAGGTACTCATAGACCATCGCTCCTTTCCCTCCACGCCCAGGCATCTTGTTAAAGTAGATGTACCGGTGGAGGGTTGGAAAAACCGACCTATTGTTCCCATCATCCCATCTTAGCCCATAGAACGTATTTTAGGAAATGCTTTTGTCTATATCACTAGCCTTGGTGTTAGAGATAACTTATCCAACTTATGGAAGCAGCCACCATGTGGCCCAGTTATTACTAAGACCAGTCTTGGCTGTCGCGTAAAACAGCCAAAGTAGACTCCTTTTCCCATGGAGCGAGTCTGGTTTTATTTCTTAAATTAAATAGCACTAATTGACAGCCTGAGAGAACAGTGTGTCACTTCAGTTCCAGCTCTAAGATAGGTAAGAAGTGAACAAGCAAGGATTAGGGAGACACACAGGCAGACAGACAGACAGACAGACGTAAGATCCACAGACCTGTCTTTAAATTTGTCACGGGGACACAAGCCGCTGCCACATCCACGGCTTCTCAGTTTGCTCTGTAGTCACATGACTCAGAAAAGCTGCATTCTTTAAAAAGATAAGTTGAAGATGGAGCAGACAAAGCCTGTCAAAACCCGCACACCACATTCCACAGCATAAATGCTCCTCAGCTGAGGCCCGTCGTAAACTGAAAACATCGCCACAAATCAAAATGTACCTAATACTCCAAGCCTGTCTCGGGAGCCCCTAGCCTGGGGACATGACTCACTGTGAGCCGCTCATTCCCCTCATGATACGGTACCGACTCAGCTAACTGCCGAGAGAGGACCAGACTCCACGTTGGCGATGCAGTCACTTTCTTACCATTGTCGCACCAGAAATGTTATGTGGGACCATCATAAGGCAGGGGCTACCTGTGACTGTGAACCACCCCCCCCCACGATGAGCATTGCTCACCCCTTGATGGGGTGGGAGTCATTGGAGAGGGACTCACGTTGGAGGCGGACCCAGTGTTCCTGAACGGCTCCCGCAGAGTTCATGCTGTGTCTTCACTTCACTCTGGGTGTTTCCGTACCTCAGGACCGAGAACATGGTCAGTGAGGAGATAGGGCGTAGGGCCGCACAGCGCCTGACCTGCAGACATGCTCCCCAGAGACATGTTGGGACAAATAATACATTAGGAAGTGAGGGACCTGGACCCTGATACTCATAGATTTACCTGTGCTGGAGTCTGCAGACCTCTAGAAAATTCTTCGAGGAACTGATAAGAGGCTCCACACCAGAACATTCCCAGCAAATCTGGAATAACAGAAACTTAGAAGTAACCTACACATTCATCAATGGCCAGAATATTATATACCAGTCAAAATAAACAGATGCAACCTAGAACTTCCCACTGATTCAAGAGCACTCAACATTCTGCATGTAGAGTACAATGCACGTTTCTAGATCCATAAGTACACAGTAAAAAATAAATAAATACAGGAGCAGAAATACTTAGTTTCCAGCCAGTGGTTTCCTAGAGACGAGAGAAGGGACCAGCTGCAAATACAACACATTCTCTTTTCCAAAGGCAGAGCAGCCTTCACTGTTAAGCTGCTTATGGCATCTTGGAAGGGGAAAGACTGACTGTATACACATCCTCAGCAATAGCCCAACGGAGAAATTTGTCAAGAGTTCCAGTTTAGAGAATGCATACTGAGGGACACTCCTTTCACCAAGGATACTTTGTCAACCCTAACCCAGGGCCCAAGAGAATTCCACTGTAGGAAATACTGCATCTGGTTACCCCCAGCTCGGCAAAGTCATCCACAGTTGTTTGGTTTGTAATGAAATCTGACCAAGTGTGCACATGAAGGCTCCTGTAGAGTGGCCTTAATTTGTGCTTAGGAATGCATAATTTTATCAGCATCCATGTAATTAGATATTGTGCAATGGGATGAAGAATGAGCCCTGCCCATTCCATGGCAACAGTGGCCTTCAGTGCCTTGCCATCTTTGAGATAGGAGAGGTTTCCACAGACACGCGTGCCGCGCGGGCTTGCTTACATACACGTCCAAGAATACAGTGAGAACGTCCAGGCTGACTTCCCCATCTCTCTCACATCCTGGTTTCTCTCGCAACCTGGTTTCTCTCGCAACCTGGTTTCTCTCACAGCCTGGTTTGAAACACACGCTCTGCTCTGGTCTCCTCCTTACTGCTGCCTCCCAGACACCGTGATGCTTTCCCTCCCTTGTCTGTGCAAAGCTGCCATCGCAGGTGCCGGGGGTTGTGTGGCCCTGTCCACTGGTCTCGGGGCTTCAGCTGGAGCGTACTGGAAAATGCTTGTCACTTGAGGAAGAATTGGTGTCATGGGAACCCTCCATTCAGGAGCCGAGGAGGACTTTTCCGAGGATGTGGATTGTGTTTCTTCAGAGTAAACACAGATGTGCCTGAGTGTAGACAGAAGATAAGCTTCTAAAGGGGAGAGGGTGGCCTTGGTCATCTCCAGGACCCCACATCTACTATTGCCAGGCACACAGTAGGCACTCATAATTCCCTGCTAGCAACTAGTAGGAATGGCAATGCGTAATAATTAACTATGAAAAGACCCTGCGGAGGGTATCCTTGTGTCTAGATGAGAAGGCAGACAGACACCTGCAGGAGTAGAGGGAACACAGAAACATGCAGGAACAAGGCTATCCAGATGTCACACAGCAGGAAGGAGAGGGCTTTTGCTGAGCCAAACTGTGCATGGCCTATCTAGTCCAGGCTTTTCAGAGAGACCAGATAAGCCAAATGGCACATCCATCTGCATTCTGCTTAGCCTACCAGGAAGGCTAGTTGAAAAAATATGGTTTTGTTCGTTTTGTTTTTTCCCCCAGTGATAGAGAACCCAGTCCAAGCAGACGAAGAACTAGTCCTACCCAGTGCCATTTGTAAGCTGACACCTGTGCAGGGGAATAGCTTTTTACTCTATGTGGGGCACTGACAGCATCGTACTCCTTATCTCTAAAGACCAACCTAGTTGAAGACATTGATGATGTCTACCAGAGATAGCCAGGGAAGGGAAAAGAAAGCTTCGCAGTGATCTTCCAGGGGTGTGGCCTCTTCAAACCCAACTGTTTCAACAGTAACCTAGCAGCCTCTTCCTTCCGCCCTGGAGTGACGCCAGCTGTCCGGTTTAACTGTTCCACAAAAAGAAAGTCCGGTCCATGGTATGGAACTGTTTCTCAGACAGCCTTTTGTCCACAGACTGTGGCTCTGAGAACTACAGGCCAGGGACCTCCCACTGGATTGCACAGGATACTTGTAGATGCTCTGCCCGGGATCCACGGAGGCCGAACTAGGGAAACGGCATCTTACTCATCCCGTTAATTACACTTAATGGTATGATTGCAATTGTCAGGCAAAGTCTTGCCATTTTAATAGCATTAGGCAATTTTTTTTATGTGGCAGTAAGGTGTGCACCTTGAGAGAGTATTAAACAGCACTTTAAAGGGGGAAGGAAGACGCTGATGTATGGCAAGAGACGGCAGTGACACAGGTAAGTCACTCCTGTGCCGGCTAGTGTCCCCCAGACACACAGACATCTCACCATTCCTCACATCTAAAGAACATCTCCTCCTAAATCACTTCAGAGGCAATGGGAGTCATCGTCTCATTTACTGACATGTGGCCCTCGATAGACAAGGAGGAACAACCATGTGGCAAACCAAACTCCCCAGCAAGCACCCTGTGAGACACGTGAAAATGTCCGTTTCTTCCAAAACAGATAGTTTCCTTAGAAGAAGTGTAGTCACCTTTTCATGCAGGACCAGTAAAAACATGGACGCTGTCCATCTCCGCACAGAAGCAATGACACTTAGCGCAGGAGTCTGGGGCTCCTTGCGGACGCTAGAGGCTGCCCTGTGAAACATCCAAAAAGCAAGCCACCAGCATGCATAGGCTTCATACCACGTCCCCAAAAGGGAATGGCCGTGGTCTCCACCTTTCCTGCTGGTGTAACCATCTGGAGGGTCGCACATCCCCACATGTGGCAGCCACTTTGCTCGGGGAAGTCCCCATGACAGTGGAAGCCTTCTCCGATGGTCTTATCCAGTCAGGTACCCAGAAGAGGGAGCGAATGTTCAAATCTGCCTCTGTAACAAAGGAGTTTTCAAAACTCAGAACTCAGGGAGGGCCAGTGTCTCCTCTTAAGTTGAGAATAGCCAAAGTCAGAGCATCACCATAGCCACACGTCGGTAACCAGGAGCTGTAAACTGACAGAGATGTAAAGGATCCCCAGAATACGCAGGCCTCGGTAACTAGTTCCTTCCCACTGTGCCCTGGGGAACCCCACTGGCAGAAGCCACCAGCGCTGCGTCCAGTCAATCTCCAGCCAGGCCCTCCTCAGTCTCGCGGGCCGTTTTGCTCTTTCATGCTCCAGGCCCTCCCTCCCTGGGCTCCGCTATCTTGACTGCACCATTGCTAACATGGGAGCTGAGCTGATCCGACATTATCAGGAAGTCTCCTCCATCTCCCCAGCTGTAGCTGCTGAAGGGAGAATCCACAGATCTCACCTGCGGCATCTCTGTGGCGCTACCATTCCCGGCTTTATGCGGGTTAGCTGAGACGCCGAATCAGACAGTCTACCTCCATGTCACCCTTTCCTTACTCAGAGCAGACTGCGTGACAGCTCAGCTCCCTTGCTTTGGGGATTCAGCTCAATCTTTTAGAGCCCTTCCGTTGGCTTACCTGAGCTTTTTCTTTCTAATTATCCTGTGTGTGTGTGTGTGTGTGTGTGTGTGTGTGTGTGTGTGTGTGTGTGTGTGATAGAAGGATCTATTGTTTATACATCCTGAAAACATGTTTGACAAATCAGGTGAGCCATGGCCTAATGTGTATGTACCTTTCATAAAAGCTGGTTGTACGTGGTCACTCTACCTGTAACATACAGCCATAGAGTGTGTGTGCAGTAAATTTTCAACTGTAAGACTTAGCAAGTTGTTTGGGGGAATATCCTCTGCTGAGTTTTAATATCTGGAAGAAATGGCCAAGAGCCCTGTGTATTTTGAGTATCACAGTAACAGAAACCACAGCCCCCAGCCAGAAAGACCAGCTGCCTCATCACCCACATCAGTGCGCTCAACCCTGCGAAGGGTTAGAGCTGAGATTCTGTTTTGTTTCATTCTGTTTTCTGAGATTTTTTTCCCCTTCAGAGCTACTGCCCACAGATGTGTAGACTATAAGCCAGCACTAGGAAGTGAGCACGCCAGCCAGAAGCCACGGTCCACATACCTGTGTCCCAGCTGCTCGGGAGGTGAAGGCAGGGGGATGAGTTCCTAGAGCAGCCTGGGCAACATAGACTCATCTCAAAACAACAACAACAATAAAATAGCAAGTAGTTTCCCACCGGAAGACATTTTTACTCCTGAGACAAAGCCTGTACTCTCTGTAATCTAATTGAGGGTTTGATAGCATACTCTGCGGTATTTGATAAGAATCTTCTTTCCCATCATTTTCCAGTGGCTATTCATATTCACAAATCAATTTGGTGATGAAAATTAGCTGTCTTCTCCATGTCTGGGAAAAGAGACCATGCAAAAGCAAATAGAAACCCCACACACTCACATTCATGTTCTGCCAGACCCAGAGTAGAGGTGGCCAGGGACAGAATAAGATTGTTCTCTGTGAATATATTTATATGAAAAGAGTTGTATATTTCTTTCTCTCCACAGATGGGAAAGCCTCTATTTCAGACTGTGTCCATACTTTGTAGGGTTTATAAAAGAGACAGAAAACCCTCCCAGGAAGAAACCCTTTAGGTCAGAACAAAGCAAACCATTGGGGAATTTCCAAGCATCCTTTCCAGGGTCCAGTCTGAAACCGTCAGTGCATTGACAGCACCGGTAGAATCTAGGAGGCAGGAGAAGCCTGGTATACACATCCTCTGCCACTGGGCATGGCCCCTGATCCTGGTCAGCAGGACCACTGAAAACAGCCAGGGTGGCGTTCTGCTTGGGGCTTTGGGCTTCTGCATAAACAAGCTGGGAAAGCGTTGAGCCTGGAGCCACAGACATTCCTTGGGAGGGACAAACAAATGGGGAGGGACTGCTGGCCTCTCAGGAAGTCATGAAATCTCCTATGGAAAGCATAGTCATATTTTTGTTATTACTTGATTTAACACTCCAGGAATTTAGCCCACGCCAGCTGTGAGTCTCAGGGCCCCCTGCTCATTAAAATTCTCCTGTTTCCATCCGGCCCCCTTCTACCATTACTGTCGTCTGCCTATTGTCCCTCAGTTGTCTGTGTAACTCCGGAATGTGCCTGTTCCGTTACTCCACAAAGATTGTTGCTGCTGTTTAGATAGGGTCTCAGTGTGTGCAGCCCCGACTGGCCTGCAGCGTGCTGTGGAGACCAGGCTGGCCTGAACTTGTGGCGGTCCTCCGTTCTCTGCTCCTGGATACTGGGAATCTAGGCATGAGCCACCATGCCTGGCTTCAGAAAAATCTCTTTTATAAGAGCGGATTGTCTGTCTAAGAAAGTAAAAGTGCGCTTTAGACATCTTAGAGAAGCCTGGTGGTGGTAGTTTACGCCTTTAATCCCAGCACCGGGAGGTGGGGTGAACAGGGAAGAGGCAGGCAGATCTCTATGAGTTCGAGGCCAGCCTAGTCTACAGAGTTCTAGGACAGTCAGGGCTACACAGAGAAAACCTGTCTCAGGAAAATAAATAAAATAAAATAGGGGACACAAGTAATTCCATAAGCTATATGCTGTGCCGCTGTCAAAGTATCACTGCTGTTGCGATTTCCCACGTAGCCAAAGTCGTCCTGTAGACACCAAGGCAGCAAGAACGTGACTCAAGAGTCCAGACCCCTCCCTTCAACCACAGCTATATCTTTGTCCCAGTTAGCCGACAATTGGCGTGGCTCCGGGCATCCGGAAAACACCTGTGTGTTCAGTATCCACAAACCAGGGACTGCACAGGAGGGAGGAGCGGTTTAGATTAGCTTTAAGAGAAAGGATGCCCATCACCGCTCTCACATAGAAACTTTGCAATACCTGTCTCAACACGGCCTTTCACTTGAAATGCCAAAAGAGCAACCCTGCGGGCTGGGACTACAAGAAGTTACCCAGAATGTGCTAGAAGATGAGTCTGCCTGTCTTGAGGAGGACTCACTGTCCGCCAAGACCAGGGCCATGCTGTCTGCCTCCTGGGCTCAGATCTGTGCATAGGGAGGGAGCTAGGGAGGCCCAGAAGTACTTGGTACCTGATCCTTCTAGCCCACCAGGCCTGCGCATGGACCAAAACGTCCCCGCGCCGAGCAGTGCCCATAAACAAATTACAGAACTGCCATCCGTTACTCCCAAACCATTTTCTGTCGTTTAATTAGAAAATTCATCTTATTTTGCCTCCAGGGCCTGTAGCCTTATTGCATTTGCACATATTTCAAAATGTTTCAAGTACTGACCAGATAACATTAATGACTATATTAGATAGGCAAACGCTTTTAAACAAAAAAATAATAAACATCCTTGTGTGTGTGTGTGTGTGTGTGTGTGTGTGTGTGTGTGTGTGTGTGTGTGTGTATTAAAAAAAATGCTAATTCCGTCTGGAGCCAAACAGGTAATTTTGCCCTCAGTCTTTTTTCAGTCAGCTAAGGCAGGTTGGGTTGGCAGAGCAGTCAGCCTGTCTGCAGACAGGCTTGCCTTGCATACCAGGGCCTGAGTTTCTTCAGAGACAGACAGCGGGATGATCTGATTGGCTGGCGTCCAGAGCATGCTCACAAGGGCCTCTTTGATGAAAGGGTTCTTGGTTAAGTACTGTACCAAAAGCAGCCTGCCACCCTCTTTTCAAAGATACCCATTTAGAGTAATTCCCAGAAAGGGGAAAAAAAAACAGCTAGGAAAAGAGAGAGGGAGTGGAGGGAGGGGGAAAAAGCTGAGCTACAGGGTTGCCACAGTAATTACACTCCCTGGCCCGGAGAAGGGGGGAGTTATTCCAGGTAAACTGCTGGATGTTGACGGAGCTGGCCGGCAACTCGGCAAGAACATAAGGAATGTGCAATTAAGCTCATTAAAACATCATCATTATGCTTATCAATCTTTCTCCAAAAGAGGTGGGGTGGAGCAGTGTGTCACAGCGTGACGGCCCCTGCTGATAAAGATCCGGGGGAACCTGGTTGCTTCTCTCAGCCTGCTGGGCAGGCTGGCATGTCCGGACTCAGGGCGAAGCATCCAGAAGCCTAGCTCTGCTATGTGGGTACCCTTCCTTCTGATGAGATTCCCCATCAGAAAAGCAGGCCTTTATAGAACACCCCAGGTCTGCTCAACACGGTGTCCAAGGAAATTCCAAAGCCCTCTGTGTGGCCTGAACCCAGCCTGCCCCAACACCCTTAGCTCAGCTGAGAAGGTGGAACCTAGACATTAATTCTCAGTTAAGCAAACAGTGTGTGGTGTGTACGGGAGAATATGGTGTGTATGGGGTGTGTATGTATGGTGTGTGTGTGTGTGAGAGAGAGAGAGAGAGAGAGAGAGAGAGAGAGAGAGAGAGAGAGAGAGAGCGCACAGCTGGAGGCCAGAAGTCAATGTGAGCATCTTCTATGTGTCTCCACCTTGTTTTCGGAGACAGGTTCATGCCCTGACCCTAGATTCACAAAGGCATCAAGACTGGGTGGCTAACAAGGCCCCAAGGACCCTCCCGTCTCTGTCTACACCACACTGGGGTTACTCTGCCTCCGTGTCGGGCTTTTTCTGTGGATCCTGGGAATCCCAACTCCGGTCTGCAAGCCTTTCCTGCCTGTGCTACCTTTCCATCCCGACAAATAGTCCCTAAGAGACGTCCCGAGTGTAGGTGTCCCACTAACAGGGGACCTTGGTCATGCATGCGCATGCTTGGTCAGGGTTGCTCCACGCTGAGTGCTCTCCATTGGAGCTCAGAGTGCGTGGGCGGAGAAGGTCCGCCCAGTGTCCAGCCTGCTACTTCCTGGAGGCTGCACATTGTAGCTTTATGCTTGTGATCCCCTCACCTTGGTATCTTTTAATATGAACACTGCGTTTCTTGCTGAAAATGAGTCACATACAAAAAGAATAGCAAAAAGAAAAGAAAAAAGGAAAATCATGTAATCTGGTCCACCCCCCAAAGACCCCACTCCAAAATTTAGATAAGTTTTATTCCAATCTTTTGTGAGTTTTTTTTTTGCTTCTGTAAAACTGTATTAATAGAATTGCTGCCTACTTGTTCCTATACTGTGAACAGCCTCCAGATGGTTAAATACACTTCACACCATGGTCTGGGATGTCTGCACAGTTCAGCCAGTTGCCATTTTCTGCCACTGTGGATGGGTGCCCCGGGCTCCGCACGTGCTCAGGCATGTGTCCTGCCACTGAACTACACCACCAGCCTGGGTTTACTCTTCTGCTGCCGGGCACCTTCCTGTTCCCAGTTCTCACCAGTAAAAGTGGCATGTCCCTGAGGATGGGAGTTTACAAGAGTGGACACCTACTTCACACCCCTACGTTATTTGCAAATGGTGCGTCTGCAGTATCCACCTGTAAAATAAAAGAAAAAGAAATGCCTGGTTCAGGGCAGAATGTAACTGGACCACCATATTGTGTTTGAACGAATCTGGAGATTAAGTAGTCCCCTGGAAACCAGCAGGGTGCAAGTCTCGCAGATGAGGCAGGACATGAGCCGGGTGCCCCAGTCTTCAGGTACATACTGCTGTAGACGTCCCAGCCCCCCAGCCTGTCCCTTCCCCTGAGTGCATGTCTGTTAGGAGCCGCTGTTCCTCCAGCAGCTCTGCCCCAGCAACCTCCACCAGGCCTCTGCACCGTACGTCTCAAACCTCCACCAGGCCTCTGCACCGTACGTCTCAGGGTCAAGTTCGGTGAGCCACAGAGGTCTCACCTGCATGCAGACTGAAAAGACAGGCCCCTGGCCCAGACTCACTAGCTCAGAGCCTGTGGGCTGGAACCCAGCCATCTGCATTTTAAAGGTGCACCTCAAGGCAGTTCCAGGGCCAGACGGGCAAGATCAGCATGGCAGGGGGACACACGGGCCTCAGCCTGGATGCTGAGCCGGCTGGTGCCATGCAGGGCCCTGCAGAGAGGCTTGGCCCGCACCCCCGCCAGCCACTCCTGCGTGGCCTTGTTGAGACTGCTTCCTGTCAGGAGTGATAGCAAAGAACTTTCCAAAGAGTTGTTGTGAGGGCAGAACAAGGCGCTCGCTTCAGCTACTGCTTTGGAGAGTTATCCTACTGCTCACTCCTTTTTCTCCGTAACACCGGAGTGTGGAGCATCGCCATAGCCTGTCCCCTGTGCTGCAGCTGGGCTCGCCAGTCAGTCTGAACTGAAAGAGGGCTCCCAGAGGAGGCTCCTGCCTGCTGCCTCACTGTCCCTGGCCCTAGCTGGCTGCCGGAGGGAAGCTTCGGGACTGGAGCCTCACTGGTGGAAAGGTGTCCTTGGTTGGAAGTCAACCTAAGATAAACTAGAAGGGGAGAGTCAGGCCAATGTGGAGAAGTGGTACTGGAGAAAGCTGCTGAGGGCTGAAGGAAACTGCTGGAACCCGCATCCCTGCTTTCATCAAGGTCGTGTAAGAATGGACCCCAGGATCTTCAGATGGAAATGTTGGCTTTAGGTTTCACTTATTGGCTCCAGCTACTTTGAGCTGCTAACTCCATCGGATTCATGTCTTATTCCCCTAGTGAGTTAAGTCTGTTCACAGCAACGCTCAGCCAGTGCTTGGTGGCAGTGTATAGAAACTGGTTTTGCCAGAAAACACAGGACAGACATCCCAGATGCAGGGTACCTCACAGGGGCTCCATGATTTGTCTGTCTCAAGCCTGCAATAAACCCCGCTGCATTCGGGGGACTCTCCCGGTCGACCATCTCGTCCACTCCAAGTGTGAAGGAAGCAGAATCAAAGCAGTTGTGTATTTCCCAGCCCCGCCCCACCCCACCCCTGCCCAGCCCACCCCACCCCTGCCCAGCCCAGCCCACCCCTGCCCAGCCCAAGCCCCCAGGCCCCCATGATGCAAGTGGCGGTCCCCTCAGCGTCTTCACTGTCCGTTCACTCATCAGAGCTGAGAGTACACATGGCCTAACCAGGTTCAGAATTCTCCGACCGCTCAGTGACTGACTGCGGGTGCTGTCATCCAGCAAAACGCACAGGAAAGGCACCTCCGACACAGGTGCCAGGAAGATTTGGGCGTGGCAAACGACATAGCCGAGCTTGGGCCACCTCATCCCAGGTCACAAAACAAAAAAGCCATAGACAAAGCGAGGCGTGGAAAAGACAAAACTAGAAAATACACAAGGGCCTACATGAAGACATAGAATCTGCCTGGCGTGCTGCTTGTCTGTCATCCTGCACTTTGGTGACCCAGGCAAAATCAGGAGTCCAGGGCCACTTTGCTACATGGCAAGTTTGAAACCAATCTGTGCTACGTTTGGCCCTATCTCAAGAAAAGAAGCAGGCAGGAAGGGAGAGAGGAAGGGAGGGAGGGAGGGAGGGAGGGAGGGAGGGAGGGAGGGAGGGAGGGAGGGAGAGAGGGAGGGAGGGAGGGAGGGAGGGAGGAAGGAAGGGTAAAAGGAAACAATCAGAGCCTTGAGCGAGTTCAGTCTATCCTGTTCTAAACTTTTAAAAGACAGTGTTGAGACTCAACAGGGTTACATTTGTGGCATGATGATTTGCCTCTGTGTGTGTGTGTGTGTGTGTGTGTGTGTGTGTGTGTGTGTGTGTGTGTGTTAGAGGAGGGCCAAAGATGAGGTTTTATTTTAAGAAAAAGCAAAAGTTGGAAACAGTGCAGACATGTGTTGATTCATGATATTAAGTTTATATTTTATATATAAACACAAAAATTAAGACATCAACCCTGTTCTGTGTTAGTGATAACCAGGCCAATTGTGCATGTGAACATTAGTTTTTTTGCTTTTAAATTTTGTGTTGAGCGAAACAAATTCTGCCACTTCCTTGGGCCCAGGCATGCCACAGTTGTCAGAGTTGATGAGTCTGCTGCATTTTAACAAAGTGATTATGAGAGCTTTGCTTTTCTGTAAGGTAAAGAGCTAGAAAATTACAATGCGATAGCCATGTTTGCCAAAGTGATTGCCCTGAGATTGTGTGGGGCTTATCTCCTGGGGTGATCAGCTTGGCCCTCTTACACAGAGCTCTCTTAAAAACACAGATCTACTGGTAAGATGTGTTTTAATTTTAGTCTAACAGCTTTGGGATTACCCTTCACCCAGCTTTTGTACAAACAAGGAGCTTTACACAAGACTCCCATTATAATGGTATGGGGGGGTGCTGTTTGGTTGATTGAGTTATGATTGTGTGGGGAACAAATAAAAGCTTTCTTTCTTAAACCTAACAGTTATGTCTCGCTCTCACTAATAATGCCTCATTTTCTCTTAAAACAATATTTACACAGCCTGACATTCTTACTGTCAGTGCAATGTGCTGCCTCTGAGTTGAAACTTGTTTTTAATCCTACACACTAGACAAATAAATTCAGTTTCACACAACTGAGTTTCCAACTCCATTGTATTTCTCACCAGTGAGTACTTATCCTCAACTGGGTAGAGGTAGACAGATATTAGATAGGCAAATAGACAGGTAGGTAGATGGAAGATGGATGGATGACGGATGGATGGATGATGGATGGATGACGGATGGATGGATGATAATGGATTATGGATGGATAGTAAATAGACAGGTGGGTAGATGGAAGATGGATGGATGGATAGGTTGGTGCATAGATGGAGGGGAATGAAGGATATATATATATATATATATATATATGTATATATATATATATATGGACTTACTGCTGTAAGGATTCTCTTTGCTTTAGGAACATCTACCCTGTGACTTCAGTAGTCTTACCGTGAGCAATCATAATACACTCTTGCCAGCCTGACAGAATTATACAGTCTCTTCCCTTCCTCTCCAGCAAAGGCGTGTTATAATGTTATTTCCTAGATTTCAAGTTTGTTACATTTCATTATTTACAAAGGGGGGCGGGTTGCCAAGAGATGAGTTTGGAGTCAGAGGACAACTTGAAAGAGTTGGTTCTCTCCTTCTATACGTGTGTCCCAGGGATTGAAATCAGGTCTTCGGACTTGGTGGCAAGTGTCACCCACAGAGCCATCTCTTCCTGCTTCCTAAATTGTACTTAAAGTCTCTTAGATAAAATGGATCGGAAGGTTTTGTGCTGGTGGGTATATGCCTTCAAGGTGAGAAGTGGCAGCCCTAGTCCTGAGGCTGCTGCCACTCCAGGGTCACCGTCACCGTCACCGTCACCATCACCGCTGGCCCTCGTGGTTCACAAGCAGCTCCACAGCCAAGGGCCCTAGGACAGCGGCTCCGAGGGGAAGGTGCGTGTCACTAGACACATCACTTCTTTATGTGTTCTTTCTCGAATGAAAAGCAGAGAACAATCTAGAAACAAGAGGATAATGTGGGGCCCCCACTCTGCACTGGGAACTGAGTGCTGTGTGAGTTTGCCAAATCTCACCTTAAATGCAGCTAGTTTCTGCAAGCAGCAGTGGGCAGGAGATTTGAATTAGGATGTTATAACTTCAACAGGATTCATTTTAATCAGCTAATTTGGCATTTAGAAAGGACTGCAGGTCACTGTAATTATGCAAGGGACACATAGTCATTAGCTCCAGCATTCTGAGTCCTCATTAGTATCTGCCCAGAAGAGAGTTGTGTGAAGGGGAGTCTGTCATGGGTGTCTGAAAAGGAATGGTTTGGGGTGTTTCGTTTGTTTTGGGTTTTTTTTAACCTGAAGTTCAAGCTTGAATTCCTTCCTTGTGGCCTCCAGAATTGAGGTGAGTGCTGGGCTTCCACAACCCCCCGACCCCCAGCAGTTGTCTTAGGTGTCACAGGCCAGCCGTTTATGTCTCCCCCTCATGTGAGGAATCAAAGCATTTAAATCCCAGGGATTGAGCTCAAGCCACTGAAAGATCTACACTAAGGTTAGCCTGTGGTGATGGTGATGATGATGGTGATGATGGTGGTGATGGTGGTGATGATGGTGATGGTGATGGTGGTGATGGTGATGATGGTGGTGGTGATGGTGATGATGGTGATGGTGATGATGATGATGATGGTGATGATGATGATGGTGATGGTGATGATGGTGATGGTGATGATGGTGATGATGATGATGGTGATGGTGATGATGGTGGTGGTGATGGTGATGATGGTGATGGTGATGATGATGATGGTGGTGGTGATGGTGATGATGGTGGTGGTGATGGTGATGAGGGTGATGGTGATGATGGTGATGGTGATGATGATGATGATGATGGTGATGGTGGTGATGGTGATGATGGTGATGGTGATGATGGTGGTGATGGTGGTGATGATGGTGATGGTGATGATGATGGTGATGATGGTGGTGATGGTGATGATGGTGGTGATGGTGATGATGGTGGTGATAATGATGGTGTTGGTGGTGAACAATGACCTTGGAGAGATGGCCCAGAGTTAAGAGCACTTGCTCCCCCAGGGACCCCAAGTTTGAGTCCTAGCATCCGCACTCCTGTTGCAGCCATCTGTGACTCTCCATCTGTGACTCTCCCTCTAGTGCTCCTCTGGCTCCCGTAGGCACCCGCACTCCAATGCACTGACCTACGCATGCACACATGCACACTTTAAAATAATGATGCTGAGTCTTACTAGAAGGTGGATTTGCACAGCCTCCACTCCTGCCTCTAGGCCCTGGAAGCTCCCTTCACTCTGCACCAAGCTCAGGAACCCATTAGCAACGCCACTTTGGTGAGCGGAGAGGGAACCCCTGAGCACGCAGGCTCCTGTCAGCCGAGGCCATGCCACTGGCCTTTGTCACAAGCCTCGTGCCAGGCAGCCCTGTTTCAGACCTGAGACATGCGTCTTCCAGTTGTGAGGTTCCCAGCTCTGTGTTCAGGAGTCTTGGGGTTTTATTATTATAATCATTGCTTCCCTGATTTTAGGTCCTTCATTTAGAACCGACCTTAGACACACACCCTATCACAGTTTAGCTCCCAATGGGTCTTACTCAGGCCACAGTGGTCATTAAAGCACTATGACCTTTAACCTCCCCCCTCTTATTGTCCACTGCCATGTGACTCCAAGACCAGGTGAGGACCCGGCCACCAGCAGGTCCTAGTGCCTTGGCCTGTGCACTAATCTCTGTGAGTTTATCTGCCTGCTTCGTGAGACTCCCACGGAGGGTTCCAGAGGGTGGATGAAGGAGGGAGTGGAAGGGTCGTGACTGTATCTGCAGTGACGGTGTCCCAGCATTCCTAGGAGTGGCTGAGAGTCCCTCCAAAGGTAGGCCAGACCACACCCCGGGGAGGCTGCTGCCCACCCCCCCCCATAGGCCGCCCTCTGGAATTCTTCAGTGTGCCAGTAATTCTTGAATGCCTTCTGCACGTGTGCTCTCAGGAGCCAGATACTTAATCCCAGTCAGTGTTCGACGATGACATGCTGTTGCTGCACCCAGCTGCGGGCGGCTCCTGCCTGCCTGGGAATGGAGGGGACTCACAGCACAGCTCACCCAAAGCAGTGAATACTGCAAGGCTCATATTCTGGGAATTATCTATCGTCAGTTGGTTTTGTTTTTACAGAAGTGCTTTGCCTTCCTACTTACGTCCCGCTTAAGCTGAACTCAGTGTTTAAAACGTTATTTCAGTTTTTCTGTCGCACGGAACAGTGTATAAAAAATTGGAGCACTATTCTGTGGACTTGCTTATGTTTGGTTGCAATTAAGCTTGTTTTCATGTTATTAAACACTGTAACTACTGTGCCAAGTCTGTAGCTCATCTCCGCATGGGTTTTGGTGGGCCTGCAGTACTCAGTGCTTTTGTGAGTTTATGATGAGTATTGGCATTATTTTGAGATTGTAGCTTGCAACGGTATGCTGTACACTCGTGTTTGCATATTCCTGGGTGCACGGGTACTGACGTAATCCTTACTTCTTTGGTTGGCACGTACTGGGTCATTTTAAATTTTCAGACTAATGCCAAACTGTATTCTGGAAAAACCGCGCTTGCCTCATTCCTGCAGCAGTGGCTATTATTCCAGTGTCATTGTTGGCGTCAGAGTCCACTTTCATCTTCACTAACCTGATGGTGAAAGCACTGTAGCTGGTACACATGTCTGCATGTATGTATGCGTGGTATGTGAGTGAGTGAGTGTGTGTGTGTGTGTTTGCTCTCTAGCTGAGACTGAGCTTGTCAAAATACCTCTTCAATAGCTAGCTCTCTCTAACTGCCAGCTCTACCTTAACTGGTTTATTCTATTACGTGTCCCGCTAAACGTTACAATTGTTTGGTTTTAACTCACTAAGGAGATGTTTGCTGAGTATTTCCTGTGTGGTTAACTCTTGGTGGCGCCGAGGACACAGCGGTGTGGGGGAGGCACTATGGTTTCCGATCTCAGTGGGAGGGAGACAGGGTTGACTTTGGCACAGTGTTTGAGAGCCCCGTGGGAAGAGGGCGTGCGCCCGAAGACAGGAGACAGCACCGGGCCAGCACTGGAGAACCGAGAGAAAGAAGAGTGTGTGTGAGGTGAGGGGCAGACCTGGAGGGGTTGTGACGTGCTAATGCGTTTACCAAGGCCAAGCATGAAGGAAACCTTCTTGTGTATAAAGAAAGAAGAGCGGAGATTTAAAACCGAAGGCTTTATAAATGATGCTTGGAGTGTGGGGACTGCACATGAATAATGGAAGACCCCACAGGTGGCAGCAGGGCTTTGATAAAGACAGTTATGACAAGATAACTTTAAATGTCTGTTTATAAACTTCGCTAAATGCCACAAACAGGCTCCGATATAATTCTGAACAAAGCTGCTGCTGTAAGAACAACAACGTATCTGATGCTTGCCTGCTAGCTGCTCCTTGGACCCTTACCCACAGGGGGGTCTGTCACATTCGCACAAACCGGCACACACACACACACACACACACACATACGCACACACGCCAGTATTCACACCTATGGGGTGCACACATACTGATTGTGTCAGTGTTGTAGGAAGCTGTGTGGTTGGCTTAGTGGCCGGTGAATGGGATGAGATGGAAGCCAAGGACATGCCTCTTTAAAGCGTGGAAGGAAGGAGAGAAAACAAGATCCCCACGGTTGCATTTTGGTGAGGAAGACCTAACAATGTTGCATTCAAATACGCGGTCTTCGTGTATTGTAAACGTTCTCCAAGGCAGAGTTGAAAGGCTACTGACTTCTTAGCGGTGAAATCTTCCTAACGGGGAAGCGATACCCGTCAGCTCTCCAGTCCTGGCTTGAAGTCGACTTTTCGGCCTTTGGTAAGGCAAGCAGCCAGAGCCGCTGTGGCCTTTGGTAACGCAAGCAGCCAGAGGCGCTGTGGCCTTTGGTAAAGCAAGCAGCCAGAGCCGCTGTGGCCTTTGGTAATGCAAGCAGCCAGAGCCACTGTAGGTAGCTAGCATTTTCTTGGTGCTGGACTCCAAAGCTTTCATTCTCTTTTCTTAATCCTCACCTCATCCAGCCCGCCATTTTGCTTCCCAAGGGTCCCTTATCCCCCTGGGGGCAGCAGGTAATTGCAAGCTTAATACATAGAAGAAATTAACGGCCTGTTCAGTGCTTAAAATGAAGTAAAGTCTGAGAGATTGGGAACACAAGCAGGCCTGGCCATGGGGAGACTCACTTGTAATCCCAGCACGAAGGAGCCAAGGGGGATTGTAAATTCAAGGTCAGCCTGGGCTACCTAGCAAGAACCTACCTCAAAAATAGCTGTGGGTACGTCTCAGCGGTAGACGGACAGCCTAGCATGTGCAAGCCCGGGATCATATTCCAAGTATTCCCCCGAGGATGATGGGAGGAACACAAGTAAAGAAACTAATCCGGTGTATTACAGGAACTCTATTTGTCCATGTCCCTAAGACAGGGCAGTATTGACTGATCCCACAGTGTGGTTCATGCTGGGCAAGGAGGGGGGACGGTGTCGATGAAAAGGTGGTCATTTTAACAACTCGAGGGTCTCCAACCACGTGATCTTCAGCAAAACTCCCACGCATGGCCCTGCTTCCCTAGCACCTTACAAGGCCCGTCCTGTCCAGGGGAGGTGACTTCACAGAGGTGACCCCCAGAAGTGGGGTGGCTTTGGGGTCTCCCTTACTGAGTGCGGCAAAGAGCGCCTGCAGAGGCAGAGGAGAAAGGCCATGGTAGCCCCTGGGGGCGCGCTAGCTCCAACATTGCTCTCAGCTTTGTGCCATGTTGTGGGGACATTTGTGTCACAGTATCAGGGCTCTAAGTGACTTCTTCGAGGACCTCTGGGCTCCAGTGTCTTCCTCCTCTATCCCAGCCCCTCACGGACAAGCCAAACCTCTCTGAGAGGCTCTGCCACACTAAGACGTTCTGTGTGTTATTCTGACCCGCAATGCCTCGAAGCTTCCTCATAGATGTTTGCAAAGAGGATGAAGCGGTTCACATAATTAAAACAAATTGCTTGCCCAGTGTGACAACCCATTGTTAGGAAGTCGTGGAATGACTTCCAGCTGGGGAAGCAGGACTGTCACCCTGGAGATAGAGTCAGGGCTCCACAAAGCTCTGCTGCCCTGGCTTGGAGAAGACAGTAGCCAGGCTCTGAGGAAACCCGGGGACCTAAGGAAAAGACTGCCAGCGCCTCAGTCCCCCTTGTCAAGTATATGATGCAATGCCTAGAGCAGTTTTGCAGAGCGTGGGAACATTTGGTGTCTCAGGTGACCATGTACCAGTCCGCCACCCTGCCCTCTGCTCCCCTGTTTCTGCCTCTGCCTGTCCTGGTGGCCCTAAAGCACCTCTGCAGACTAGTTTGGTGCTAAGGAGAAAATTAGATGTAGCTTGTGATGATCCTGAAGCAGGCGATGGTAGAGTGTAACCGTGAGGCCCTGCAGAAGAGTGGGGCTGTGGATCTGGGGCGGGGGAGGGGGGCGCGGAGCTGTGCATTCCCGCACCTCTGACTCCTGCCCTGCACGTGGCATGACGCCGTGGGCGGAGCCAAGGCTGTGCACTTGTGCAGAGGGAGGGGCCGCACCGCGAAGCTGGGGCCGAGCGGGGGGGGGCGTCAGTGAGTCTGACACGGAGGAGAGGGTGGGTTTCGCAGTACGTGGCCATCGGTGCGGCCTTCCTGGTGGAGCACACAGTGTTGGGGGACAGTTGGGTGTCTGGGCCAAGACCTGTGCGGGCAGCGTTCTCAGATGGGAGCCAGGGAGGAACCACAGTGAGTTAAAGAGCCCGAAGGAAAGAGGAAAGCGTCCGAGCTTCTTGAGGCAGCTTCTCAGAAGCCACCCCGCTGGTAACCCTGGCCCAAGTAAGATCAGGTCTGCCAGGTTTTACAGAATGCCTGCATTGTACTGCAGGTCTCCCCGCTTACAAACGCTGGCAATTTTTATTATTACTTAAATAACTGGGCAGGCCAAAGCTGTTCACATTCATCGACAATGTCCAGCCGCGGACTGCCAGCTGGCAACCTCTGTTCTGCCCCAGCCCTATTCATGGTGCGAAGCTGGCAGTTTTATTCTATAAACAGCACTGAATCTGGCACTGAGCGAGGGCAGGGGCTGACCTAAAATCACACAAGTTAGTGACAGAAGCCTCTACATTAACTAGATGGAAATATCTACCCCAGGGGGCTTGGAGAGGTGGCTCGGCGGTTAGGAGCGCCTTCTGCTCTTGCAGAGAGAGGACTCTGTTTCAGTTCCCAGCACCCACACGGTGGCCACAACTCTGTTACTCCAGTCTTGGGGATCCAATACCCTCTTCTGGTTTCTTCAGGTACTACATGCATGTGCACATACCCACACACAGACACACACAGACACACACACACACACACACACACACACACACGAACACAAATAAAAATCAGTGCTTTTAAAGAAAAATAGCAGGCTCAGCTAATGTTTCATTTGACATATAAACAAAAAACTGACTAAAAATTGACAGCTTTATGAACAGGAGGAATTAGCCTAGAACATTATCTTAAGAGAAATGTGATTCCTTAGTTAACTATCATTAGCACCTGTTTTCTGTCCCGTCTTAAAAGTCACCATCATGTTTCTTTCCTGACCACAAACGATCTTTAGTGACTTCAGAGCATCATCTGGGGTGACTACCCACTCCCACTTTAAATGATTAGTTTCAGAAATTAATCACACAAACGGGACAAGGCTGTAGAGAAGTTTCTAGAGTCTTTCTCTATGAACATGTCTGGCTCGACCAGCAAAGCAGGACCCAGAGGCAGGAGATGCCGCACCCCACAAGGTGGCACATGTAAGAAAGTGCCCACCTGTCCTGGCCCTGCATTCAGGTGGACTCCAGTTCAAATGCAGGCACTGCCACTTCTCATAATCTAGATGTGTCAAATGGACGCAAGGTTGGCACACCTTCTCACATCTCTCTTGCCTTCTTGGTGGCAGTACACTTTGAAGCGTGAAGGGTTTCCTTTTGGCAAAGACTAAGTTATTTTCTCTAGATGCTTCTGCTTTTGGGTGTCCTGTGAGAGACCTGTTGCTAAAACCAGTGTCACAAAGATCTAATCCTTTGTTTTCTCCTGAGGTGTAGACGTGTGGGTCTTTCTTGCCTGCATCTGATACACTGAGAGTTAGTGCTTGGATATGGTGTGAGGTGACAGTTCGCACAGATGCCTACCTGTAAAGCCATTGTTTTGAAGGAAGAAAGGGAACTGTGGGTCGATGTGGTCATCATCTACCAAGACCCCATGCACTGTGCCCCTCAGGAGCTCAAGAGTGCTAAGAGCAGAATTGGCTAGGCAGGAGCTTACACAGGCTCCCAGCTGCAACTCACAGAGTAAAACACTTCTTCTCAGCAGAGGTATAACATTTGAGCGTCTCCATGGGGCGTGGAATGGTCAGTCATTACATGCGCACATTGTGTAACGATGAATTCGGGGCAATAAGCGCTCTACCTCCTCCATCCTTAATCATCCCCATGTGTTGGGAGCTTCGCAGCATGTGAGTCTACAGCTCCCAAATGTGTTCAGCAGAGAAACTGATAGCCATGGGCAGTGTCGCTGTAACCAGTCTTGTCTCTTACCTCCCTGTGGTCTCCTGGCCTTTGGGCAGAAGCAGGTAGAAGAGAGAATCGACATTGTTGAGAAGACCAAGGCAGGGCCTGGTGGCATCTACCAAGTAGTTCCAGCCCCCAGAACGAAAGAGACAGAGAGGCAGTAAAGGCCAGAGTCCTGTGGTTAGCACAGCTGCCACGCAGAGGACCACGCCTTGCCTGCCGGTGCAAGTCCATCTGGGGGTGAGCACTTGCAGTGAGCATATTTAGAAATAAGTACAGAGTGCTCACAGTGAGCTCTTGCCGTTTCTGAGGTGACACATTTGACCTGATTCACAGGCAGTACCTGGGTCCAGTGCGGAATATTAGGTCTTTACAGTGGATGGAAGTGTCTTGAGTCAGTTAAGTCTTGTTGCCTGGAAACCATCTATAAGAAGTAATAAATTACTGGAACAAGACAATTAGAAGTCCCACAAGCAAACAGACTTCATGTGTGGCATGTTGGAACTCTGGCCCCTCTGACCCTGAGGGCCCATCAAGTGGGAGAATGTGTGTTCTTCTGTGTTCACGGGAGTGTGTTAGCATGCAACAAGACTGACTTATCCTAGGCTAGACCAAAATAAGGAAATGAGCTTTCTACAACAACCAGGAGCAATGGCGGCTGTGAGTCAGCCAGGACTGGAGTGTGTTGCCCTCAGCAGGCACTTAGCGAATGCTGGTCATCTGGCTGAATGGTGTGGTAGGGGTCCTGCAATTTTATTTGAAGATCTTTCCCTAACCTTTGATTTTAGTGTGTGTGTGTGTGTGTGTGTGTGTGTGTGTGTGTGTGTGTGTGTGTGTTGAAACAGGATCTTATTGTATAGCCTAGGCTGAATTGGAACCCACTTTGTAGTTTAGGCAGGTAACAATATAATCTCCATCCTCAAACCTAAGAACTAAATACCTTAGCATCTAGAAAGAACTATTTTCATCAAGCTGTAGACCGTGAGCTATCATGGGGACAGATGGAGTAAAGGAAGATTGTTGCACAACCTTTCTAGTTGGTACCCTTGCAAATGAGCTCTAAGGGTCCTCTTGAACTCTTTCCATGTGAAAAAACTGGTTTGTCTACAGGCTACCCAAGCTGAGTTTAAGGTGACATAAGACGTGGGATCCCGGGACCCTTGCTGCTTGCAGTGATCTCAAATGGCCAGGCACTCTTTCAGCAACCCCTGTAGGACCTCTTTCTGCAGATGGTTTCTCTCCATCACTAAATCACAATCAGGGCTCTACCTAAGATGGGGGTGGGGGCCCTCGGAGCCTAGCTACGTTAATGATCAACATTTTATTTTCACCATGTTGACTGTTTCAACGCCAAGCTTAAGGAGTTATCAAGGCAAACCACATTAGTCCAGATAAACTGGGAACAATGGGCTGGTCAGAACTAGCTCAAAGGAGGCAAATTTGAACAGTAAGTAATTAAGCCACAATAAAGGCAGAGACAATAACCCAGAGCCCAGGTCCAGTGTGTGCATCTCAGTCCATGGGTCGTAAACATCCCCAGATAATTTTGTGGGTCTATCCGTGCCGTCTTCACTGGTGGCAAGTGTGTCACGTGATCCTCTAGGAGAATAAACCGTGCCTTGTTAATTAATTTATACAGCTGTCAGTGTGGCTCTCTCTGTCTCTGCTCTCCAAGCATTTCCCTGCCATGGATTTTTCTTGCCATTCCTTGGCAAGCCTCCAGTGAGAGGCTGGGATTTATTAGGCGGACTTGGTGCAAAGTCTATTGATTGTGGCCCCGAGGGTAATAACTAAATAGAGCCAGAGCAACAAGTCAATAACGGCATTGTTGCTGCAGCCCGCACTCGCTGGAGGAGTAAGATTGTCTTACAGGAGCCGAGGGTAATCATGGGCGGATCAGTGTGTTCAACACGCGCTGCACCGTGTTAGCGCTGAGGACCATTTGAAGGCTTTCAGCGGGATCGCTGGAGGATCGGGGTGGGGTACTGGGATTACGAACCCTGTGAACTCCTTCATTACAGCTTAAAGGGTTCAACTTTAGGTTTTAACATCTGCTGCAACCTCAGGGAGTTCAGGAGCAGAGCTGGTGCGAGGGAGGGCAGGCTCTTGCCTGAGCACTGGATGGTCTGTCTGTTGTGCTGTGTGTCCCTGAACCAAAGATGGTTGTGAGCAGAGAGAGTGCCTCACAGCTGTTGTCTGGCTCCTATGTCTTCCTGGTGAGTGACACTGCCATAGTGAGTTAGACCCAAATGTGAGCACAGGAGCCAGCTATCCCAGATAACCAGACTCTCCGGTGACCAATGTAGGCTGAATGCAAATCTCTCACAGGACTTTATATTTAAAAGTAATAATAACTCTGTGCAAGACTGATAACTTTTCCCAACCTCTCCTACTCAAATGAGTCACTTAGAAATGCATGGCAGAACATGAAACCTGAGAAGCTTTTTCCAAATTACTTGCAGCATGAGGCATGTTAATGACAGGTCCAGGAGCATTGAGCCTTTCTGCCAGGTGTCTGTCCTCCAGAGAAAGGGAGCATGCTGACTGTGCCTAAGAATGCGGTCAGTGCTGGGCCACCAAGATGGCTGAGTGGACAAAGGTGCCTGCCGCTAAGACAGCCCGAGTTCAGTAGAGGCAGCTCCCACAGGTCACCTTCTGACCTCTCCATGCACGCCACACACACACACACACACACACACACACACACACTACATATAATTAATTTTGTGTGTAAAAAATTACTTAGTCGGTGCTGTCATCCCTTGCTGTTGGGAGACAGGAGCGTCTTCCTGTTAGATTTTTGTTTCTGGCTTTTGGGGGCTTTTGCTTGTTGTTTTGTTTGAATAAAGAAATTCCTGTCTGGCCTGCTAAAGTCCATCTCCGTTATCCAACCATTTTGTGACCTATCAAGATGACCAAGGTTTGGCAGAAGGAAGAACCCTCAAGAGAGGTCCAGGAAGTGAGAGGCACATTTCCCTAAAAGAATCCACTATCAATCACCTCAAAATAGGTAATAATCACCCTGGTCAAGTGTGGCGCACAACCTGGTTTGCAAAGCAGACAGACGTTTCATTTTAGTGACCGTGGGCCCCTCACTCGGTTTATCATAACCGGAGGAGAGAAACAGCAGCATCAGTACAAACAACCACAGTTGCTCTCCCAGAGACGTCTGCAGTGGGGCCTGCTCTTTGTCCATTATGCAGTCTTGTGAGGGTCAGAGCCTTTTAGTGGGGTAAACACGGCCATGAGCAGTGGAAAATAATAGCCTTGTTTGCCAGGTGCTGAAAAGTCAAAGGAAGTGGCCACCAGAGCTATCTTTTCTATGGAGAGTAGATCTTGACACACAGATAAGCCCAGCGGGACTAATCAGTGACTTTAAAAAAAAAATGGCACCAACCTCCAGAGCAGAGAGACCTGTCCTTTGACAAGCCAAGCAGATGCTCACGAGGGCCGGCTCACGGAAGCCAGACCTATTTCCAGCTATTTTGGGATAACCAGGCGTTTGTGAATGTCCCTTTAGTCTGTTAGCATGTGCTCACACACAACTCAGACAAATGACCAGTGCGTTGAACATTTGCTTTAACAATTGGATGGGCCATTCCAGCCAGCAGGGGGAGCAGGGCGGGGGAGTTTCTCATGCAAACACATGTGAGCACGTGCATGCATGCGTGTCACTTTCTGGATGTTGTGAAACGGACATACAGGTGACTGCATCCCGTCAGCAAGTGAGATTGGCGAGTAAGGCAGCGTTGCTCGGTAGGCACTGCTGGGTCACACTCCTCTCCGTCACTCTTTGCTCTCTCGGGCTCCTCTGCGTTGCTGGTGTGCAGGAGTCCCGCAGCTCTGCAGGGCTGCATTCTTCTCCCTCAGTCTCCTGTTGTCCTGACCTCTAGACTCCTTGTAGAGCAGCTTTCTGCTACAAGCTACCCATTACCATTCAGCTCTAAGTTGTCAGTGTTAACTGTTTAATTGTACACTTACCTGGATCCTTGGAATGTTGATAATTGGGGGGTTTGGGCAGCGTCGTGCTCTTGGGAAAGGAGCTTAGCAATTTTGCATGTAGCTTCCGTAAATGGTGTGCATTTATGTCAGAATCCACCTTGTGTGGGTTTGAAAGCAGAATTTAAGTCAGCCCGTTCTTCTCCTCTATCTACCCCCCCTCCTTTGGCCTTGCTCTGGGGGCAGTTTATATCCCACAGAGGCAGGCGTGAAACCTGGCCACCTCCCAGCCTCCCAGGTGCTCCATGCGGGCTAATCTCACCAAGTCTCTGCACCACCCTTATCAGACATGCATTGTGGTCCCTATTTCATAGATTGGAAAGGTAAATGTCAGTGAAGTAGATGATTTACTCAAGCCTCATGGCTGATAAGTAGAAAGGACATCACGACAATGGTGCTCAAGGCTGGACCACCTAATCCCCGCCCCTCGCTCCCCTGCCCCGACCCCCACACCGTGTTTCTACGTACACTTCCTTTCTCTCCTTTCCACCCATGCCACTCCAGACAGAGGGCCTTAGCTAAACGTGCCGGGCCATCGGCCTAGCCATCCACTCTCCTGAATAACTCTGGGCACGCGGCGGGTCTCAGATCAGCACCAGTACCAAGTATAGCCCCTGGAGGGTCAGTACAAAGCCCGCTCCTCCCATGTGTCCCCTGCACTCCGAGAGAGTGATGCCCACTGTGCTGTGTGTGCAGCCAGCCTTTTCTGGGGTCTGAACGTTGTGTGAGGGTAGGGGCCCATCTCGTCTGGTTCTGCCTCTCACTGGGTTCCTGACTAGGACCGAATCATCCCCCTCCCAGCCTAGTTCCCGGGCTTTCTCGACCCTGCGGGTCCAGGGCCTGGATGCTGGCTTTCACCACTCCCGTGCTGAGATCTGCAGAGCCACGTTGTGAGCTCAGCACTGAAGCCGCCACGTAAACGGGGAGGATGGGCTAGGAAAGTTGTTGCAGTCACACTCAGATGAGATGGCCTGTGTGACAGAAGGGTCTGTGGCTTCCTTTCTCCTTGAGAGGCACACAGCTCTTGACCATAGGCAAGCCTTCTGTGTGGAAACATCTGTGTCGGGTGTTCCTGTCACAGTGTGGTAGCAGAGTCCCGATGAAGAGTAGCTTCGAGCTGACAAGACTCTCATCAGCAGGTGTCACTGCCATCAGCCAGAATTACAGCAGGGTTGTTAGAGCCTCTACCCCGGCTACATGCCAGTTGGGGTAATTACACTTGGTCTACCTAAATTCCCCCTGGACCCCTCATCAGATACAGTTCTCTTCATATTTGCCCCAAGCTGCTAGCAAGTGTTTGCAAAGGGCCTTTCAGCTGCCCCGTAGTTCATTCCAGAAACGGATGCATTCCTGAAGTGCTGCTCTCTCAGGCTGCTCTTCCCAGGACTCCTGCGTGGGACAGGACTGGCTGGATGCTCCCCAGTGCTCCTCTGCCTCTGTGACTGACTCCCTGCTTGTCACCCTCAAAATACAGCCTTCACAAAATGGCTATAAGTCCTGTAAATTAAGATGCTATCAAGGGTCCAAAGGGCACAGCAGGAGAGAGAGAGAGAGAGAGAGAGAGAGAGAGAGAGAGAGAGAGAGAGAGAGAGAGAGAGAGAGAGAGGAGAGATGGAGAAACAGAGAGAAACAATAAACAACTCAAATCTAGATATCCCCAAGATGCAGTCACAGCCACATTCCCTCTCTCAAGTAGATTCCAAAGCCATAATTAAGGGAAGACAAAAACATATATAGGTTGAATGAAAGGCGTGTAATCTCTGAGATAATTTTGATGTAATTAGCACAGCCGAGCTGCATTAAGGCCACCAGGCAATGAGTGGAATTTTCCGACATTGATTAAGCTGGACTCGAAGAAAAGTGGGTCTTTGTCTGAAAACTGCCAAATGAAAACAACTTTGGGGTATTTAAACCCAGGCTGGAAATTGGCTTGTGTAAGGGATAGTTAAACCACAGCTGTTCAAGGGCTAAAAACATATGAGGATATGTGCACTTGTGTCACACGCACATGCGCACACACACACACACACACACACACACACACGCCGTATCTCCTCTGGAAACACATTGGCCAAAGGTGCACATTCCTCCTGGTCCTCGTGGTCAGCAGCTGTAAGTGTGCACAGTGCACAGATGAGTTATGGACCCTAATGAGATTTCAGTACTAAGCAAACAATAAAAATTAATGCTTTGCATAGCTACCATGGCCTTTGGCTTCATGGCTAGGGTTCCACCTTTTCAACAGCTCTGGTAATATAATATCCAGCTGGCTCTGGAAGGAAGGGAAGTTCAAGGGACGAATTGAAATTGTGAGAAATAATTTGATGAATTACTTTGTCAGAGTAATGCATGGCCTTGGCATAATTACCGTGGCCGTCCCAACCCCGGAGGCGGTTGCTGACAGAGGCCTGCAGGGCCTAGGTGCAGTGTGGTTCCAGCACGCACCCCTTGCTCCCCTGTTCCCCGGCGCCCCCCCCCCCCCCCCGGAGTCTGGGTGCTCTCGAACAAATGCCACAAATGCCGAACAAGCACATTCCTGTCCTGGCCCAGTGAGCCAGCAGGACTGCCCTTCCCCCGAGAGCTGTCATCTGTGTCACGGTGAAAAGACCGAACAAAAGGCCGACCAACCTTGAAATAAAATGGGGCGAAAGCCGGGAAAAGGGTTAGTGATATCTCAGAGCAACGCGCTGGAACACAATGGCAGACGTAGGCACGGGAGGCAAAGAAAAAAGAAAAAAAAGTGTTTTTCTCCTCACTCTTATCAGTTCAGACCTTGAACTTAAGGCTTGTCCGCCTTGTGCTTTATAATACTCCAGTCTTAACATGATTAATAGCCGATTCCCCGTGCGTACGTGTCAGAGACCACATTCGTAGCAAATCTGCCAGTGGACTTCTTATCCTAGTTTTACTGTGAAGCCATAAAATCATTCCTGTTTTGCCGGTGAGAATAAATGCCTCATGCACCAGCCCCCAGCTTCAACAAGAGTGGGCCCTTTGGGGGAGACAGGTCGACTGTGTGCTGGGGCAGCTCAGGTTCCAGCCCGTGCGGCCGGCCTTCCGCTGAGGAGCCACTGCCAGCCGCTTCCGGTTCTTGCTCTTAGCCACTGTCGCATGGATGTGTTGGGATGTGTTGACAAACTCAATGGCGAGGGAACCGAGTGGTCTTCGTCGCAAGTTTATGACTTCCAATGCCGTTGGGCTGTGTCTGTCCGTGTGGCAGCCAACCAAATGTTCTCCAAAAAGAAAAAAAACAGCTTTTCACACTTTTAAAGGGAGTCGGTAGTGTGCTTAAACTGTTCACAAA
Organism: Mesocricetus auratus; assembly: GCF_017639785.1. Lineage (NCBI taxonomy): Eukaryota > Metazoa > Chordata > Mammalia > Rodentia > Cricetidae > Mesocricetus > Mesocricetus auratus. The sequence continues at coordinate 5,666,338 of NW_024429182.1, read as the reverse complement.
AGGCTTCATTCTTGTCTACAAATGGCAGGCCTGCCCTTCATCTCCAGAGGGCCCAGCTCAAGCGAGGCTGCGGAAAAGTAGACACTTCTCCTGTCGTCAGGCGTTTTGACACAGAAGGTTTGAGAGTGTGGGGAGGGGGGAGTACGCCTGAGAGAGGTTATCTTGGTCTTTAGTTAACACCCCCTCCCACTGCCTTTTTTTTTAAAAGGTCCACGGTCAGTATTTCTGCATAGCCGAAAACCTAGCTCCCACCCTGGAGAGACCTCGGGGCTGCTCGTGTTACGCTCTGAAGCCCTGTGTTTACATGTCATGGCAAAGCCCAACATGTGGGCAGCTCCCTTGGCCCCCGTTGGCCCTGGTCTTCAGTCTTTGCATTGTTCTGTGCTGTAAACTGATACAGAAAAAGCCCTCTGTGCCCCTGAATGTAAGCCCAGCCAGTCATGTTTCCCCACAAATGCCCGCGCTGTGCCTAAGCAAGGCCCCAGCAAGGGGAAAGGAACGGAGAAGGACAGAGGACCCCGGATCCCTTCCCAGAGGCAGACACCAGCATGGCTGAGGCCCTAAGGCCCCTTCCCAGCAAAGGCAGCTGGAGAACCAGAGGCCCCTGCTTCAGAGCCTTGCGAGGGACGGATGGTTCTCAGAGGCCCCTGCTTCAGAGCCTTGCGAGGGACGGATGGTTCTCAGAGGCCCCTGCTTCAGAGCCTTGCGAGGGTGCGAGGGATGGATGGTTCTCACCCAACGAGGCATTTCCTCTTGCAGTACCAGTGGCTGCCTAAGGTTCCATCTCGGTTCCACCCTCCCCTGAGACAGGTAGCATCGTTATCTGAGGCTGAGAGAGGTAGCATCGTTATCTGAGGCTAGAGAGGTAGCATCGTTATCTGAGGCTGAGAGACGTGGCATCGTTATCTGAGGCTGAGAGAGGTGGCAGTTTGCCCAGGGTTACGAAGGTAGGTTCAGCCCTAGCTCTGCCTGTCTCTAGTTGTGATGCTTCAAGCAAGAGTCCTGCTCTGAACCTCCTGCTAGGTCATGGTCCACAGTTGAGCAGCACCCACTCTTGGTTCCTGCCGTAACCTGATCTGAACTCTTCTTCTTGTCACAGTCCGTTTTACTTCATTATCTTAGCAATGGGCATAAGAGTTTCTTAGTAATTACCAACATCAAGAAACTCACTGTTCTTCCCATCTGTCTTGCTCATAATCTGCCAAAGCGGTTGTACCTACAGTTGATGATGCAGCTGCAATAAGTAGACAGCTCAGCTGGCATTGCCCCACCTGATCAGTCCTTGGGGTCAGTAGACAGCTCAGCTGGCATTGCCCACCTGATCACACGCTGTGTGGCGAGATCTGAGCAGCCTTAGGTGTTAGAGTCTCCCATCTGACTCATCCCAATGCCTGTGATTGTGTCTGTGACCTGAGTGCCGTTTCATTATTCTGAGCCAGTATCCTCTAGCGTCTTGAGTTCTATTGACAAAATGCTCTAAATCCCACCCTCTGTGTCCCTCTAGAACAATAGACAAATTACATCCCAAAGTAACTTTGATCTCTTTGTTACTATTATTTCACAACTTGATACTTACATACAAAATACTTTGGTCATATTCATCCCCTTCCCTAATATCCTCTTACCCCTCTTCCACTCCCCTTGTTCCCAAGAAGGTCCTGTCTTATTGGGGGGGGGTGCATGTACACATATGTGTCTGTCTGCATGTAGTTAGTGTTACTTTCAGGAGCATGGGTCTGGGTTGTTTTCCCGAGCACAGGCAACTTCACAGTGGTGATGTCACTAGGGACTGTGGCCCCCTCCTCCCCCAGCAGCGTCACTGCCTGTAGCTCCTAAGGGAGAGGTGGGACCTCATGAGCCCTCCTCCATCCAACTCTTACAAATTACCGACGGTAGAACATCTGCTTTGTATGCAGGAGGCTTCATCCCTAGACAACAGAAAGACAGACAGGAAAGAAAGATCAAGGGGGAGGGGAGACTGTGGAGAACCCCAAAAGCTCTTGTCTGTGGAGATTGCTCCTGTCAGTATTTATCATGTTAGAAGCAAAAAAAAAAAAAAGTAAACATGTATTAAGTCCTTTTAAAATTATGAAAATAAATCTATTCTAACTTAACAAACTTTATTATTTACAAAAACACTTACAGCCAGACACCAGGATGCCTGTTGCTGGTGTCCCCTCAGCATGACAGGGAAAATGCACCCGTGAAATCTCAACAATATGGTTGCCTGAATAAAACCATGGTTGATATGTCAATGTAGACCGGAAAAATTCCACATGGTCCCACCCCTAGATGAAGAGTGACAGGTGGTCAATGGCTGCCAAGTCAGGGAGAATTAGTTTCCTCCAGGGACAAGATCCCTGCCTAGTTCCATCCAAGTGTTCAGCCCTGGACACACACACACACACACACACACACACACACACACACACACACACACATGCACGCATGCACACATGCACAATAATAGCTAAAGAACAGACTATGAAATTGATGGGGAACCAGAGTTTATGGGGTAAAGGAAGGATGAAAATTATGTAGACACAGTGTTAAGGAATTAGTCCTCAAAAGATAAATTTTAAATAAATAAAATCTTACATTTTCCAAACAAAAACAATCAAGAGACACTCACTGTCAGCTAGACTCTCACTCTTGCTTCCATATCAATTTGTTGTGAAGTCACAGATCAAGATGCCACTGGAGGCCCCTGAAGGAAGGGGATAGCGAAGACAGGGGTGTCTTAGTCTTAGCACAGAAGTCTTCTCACTTTACGGATCATCTGAAAGTGCTTCCAGGGCTCCGATGAGCTGGGCTTCCTGTTGAGAGCAGTGCCCTCAGGACGGATGCTTTACAGGCTGATCTTTGCACACAGGTGTCCCGGCTGGAGGTCGTAACTGCTCAGGCTCCCAAGTCTCTACCTCTCCCTGTAGATAAATTCCTTCATCTGACATGGCAGAGAAGTCTAACAGTCCCCATGGTAGTGTCACACTCCCTCCTGGCACATGACTCCTGGCACATGGCCGACGAATTTTCCTGATCCGAAGACAGCTGTTTCTATTCAGAATAAGATATTTGTAAATAATCGTAGCATCAGAGTGTATTAGTTTCTAGTAAAATTGTCGTTATGTGATTCATGTCTTTATGTCACTCAAGTGTTTTTCAGCACTCCTAATGTGCCAAGCCCTGGGATGCAGCAGAGACCAGGGTGGACTTGACCCTTCCTCTTACACAATTCCATGTCATAGAAAAGCAGACAGGGAAACAAGTTAAATATTTACAGACTGAAGGAAATAAACAGACACTGTTACTACATGGGGAGAAGCAGGCATGGACTACTTCAAGCTGAAGGACCTAAGCGTCTTTTGGAGACTGTTACTGGTTATTGGCATCATGTTGAACCCCTGAATGGAGATAATCATAGACCATAAAATTTACTCACTGTAAATATGCAGCCTAATGACTATATTGAACTCACAGTGACACACCTACCACCATATTCTAATTTTAAAATAGTTTTGTCACCCCCAAAACGCTCCTTTCTGCAATCTTTTGTGTCTGCCTTCTTTTGCTTAGGGTAATATTTTTGGACATTCACCCATGTTGCATGCAGCACACATTGCTCTCTATTGCTTAGTAGTATTCCATTGTATGGATGTACACATCATATTTATTTGTTCAGTAACTGAAGGATGCTTGTGTCATTTCCAATCAAGGTTGTTACGAACATTTTCATACAAGGTTTTACAGAGGCAAAGCTCTCGGTCCTCTTGGGTATCTGCCACCTTCTACCCAAGGGTAGCATTCTTGATTCATGCACACATAAGCACACATGCATGCACATACACACATGCATGCATGCACACGCGCACACACACACACACACACACACGCACACACCGTTACCTGAGTGTGAACACATGCTGCACCACTCTCCACTGTTGTCGCGGGTGAATCCTCCCTGAGCAGGAATCCCAGCCTCTAGTTGCTGCACGCACTATGCTTTCTCATTTCAATGTGCCGGCTTCCTGGTGACTAAATGCGGCTGTTGGCCATGTCTGTGTAGCCTTTAAGGAGAAAATGCCCATTCCTCTCTTTTCTAGTTTTCTAATGCCTAATTGGGTTGTTTGTGCTCTTAATATTAGATGATGACAGTTTTGACTTTTTTTTACCTCTGACTACAAATCTTTCCTTGGGTGTGTGATTTTTTTTTTCCCAGTCTGTGGCTTGTCTTTTTACTTTCTCAGTGATAAAGATTGAAAATGTAAGTTTTTTTTTTACTTTAATGAAGTCAGCTCATTTCTTTTTGAATTTTGCTTAGCATCTCACGTAAGGAATCTTTGTCCATTCTGAGTCTGGAGGATTTCCTTTCTAGATACCACAATTTTGTATTGGGACCCCTGCACCACGCTGGGCTCTGTAGTGTCCACTGCAGAGTGTTTGTTTTTGAGAACATGGATATTCAGCTGTTCCTGAATTGCTGAATTACTTAGATTCTGTGTCAAAAAAAAAAAAAAAAAGACAATTGACTGTGACTATCCTGCTCTGTGGACCTTTATTTCTGTCCTGGCACCAATACGGGAGCACGAGTCTTCCAACGCCCCATTGCTTTTCAGACCTTGGCCTTGTTAATATTCTTGGCACTTACTAATCTATAGATTCACTTTTCAATTCCCACCTTTAGAATAGCTTCCTGCAGTTTTGATGGGGGTTGCATTTATTTGCCGTCCTTAAAATATTGAATCCTTTAATCCATGGACATAGAATGTCTTTTATTCGTTTGAATCTTCAACTTTTCGAAGAAATACATCATAGACTTAAGCATTTAGGCCTTACACTTATTTTGTTGCGGTCATCCCTAAGTTCTAATTCTTTTTTGTTGCTAATGTGAATTGTTTTTAATATTAATTTACAGGTTAATTCTTGCTAATATAAAAAATGCAATTGACTAGACGGGCGGTGGTGGCGCACGCCTTTAATCCCAGCACTCAGGAGGCAGAGGCAGGCGGATCTCTGTGAGTTCGAGGCTGGGCTGGACCGACAGCCTCCAAAACAATACAGAGAAACCCTGTCTCGTAAAAACCAAAAAAAAAAAAAAATGCAATTGACTTCTATATGTTCTTGTGTCTTGTGACTTATTAAAATTCGCTGGTTAGTTCCGGGAGCTTTGGGGCTTTATATACACAGGGTACTGTAACCCAGGAATGATGACAACTCTGTCTCCTACTTAACCGACACGGTACCTTTTCTTTTTTCCTGCCGCGCTGCGTCGGCTAGAACCCCAAGTGCAGTGTCTCTAGGAGCAGCAAGGACAGGCACTGCTTGCCAGTTCCTGAGAGGAAGTTTTAGGTGTTCACCGTCAAGTGTGCTGAGTGTTGTGTGTATGTTTTGAAGGGCTGGAGCATCAAACCGGAGGGTATCCACACACAAGGGAGCAAGCGGCTGTACCTCTCCTCGGCCCCGTGTATGCAGTTTTCACAGATGGCCTTTGTCAGTTCCCTCTCATTCCACGCCCGTGCCTGTCTCTGTGTCTGAGGAGATGAGCCCGGGGCTCTCTTGGGTTTTGTTTGGTCTGTTTAGTTGGCTGGGGGAGTAGGTTGTTGTTGTATCTTTCTGCTTTTCAAGGTAGGGTTTCTCTGTGTAGTCCTGGCTGTTCAGGAACTCACTCTGTAGGCCAGGCTGGCCTTGAACTCAGAGATGTGCTTGTTTCTGCCTCCCGAGTGCTGGGATTAAGGGTGCGCGCCACCGCCAGCTCAGCTGACCCTGTGGGCTTGGTCTGTGGATACGATGTTCTTTAAATGCATGATGGGGTTCTGTGTCCACCCCCATGTGATCCTGGCCTTTGTTGGAAGAGGTTCAATCTCTAATCTGATTTATTTGCTTATTTTATAAGTCTGTTCAAATTCTTTGTTACTTGAGTAAGTTTTGGTAATGTGCATATTTTAGGAATTAGTCCTTCTCACCCAAATTTCCTGATTTTCATGAAGCCGTTCAGGATGCTGTCCGGTAATCCTTCAGTTTTTAGTCAGCATAGTTGTTCCTCTCGCCCCTGAAGTCAGCCACTTCTTCGTTTCTGTCCTTTGCCATTCTAGCCTAAATAAATTTTCTTGATTTTTCAAAAGCTCCACTTGTAGCTTCATTATGTTTTTTTTTCCTCTGTTGCCTTCTGTTTTCCATTTAATTGCCCTCTGCTTCAATGTTTACTCTCTTTTCTTTTTCCCTACTTCCTATTGACTTAGTTTTCTTTTTCTAATTTAATGTGACAGTCCAGACTACTGATCTGAAACTTCCTCATTAGCCAATAAGCTTTCCTCTAAGCAGTGCTCTTACTGCATCCTACAAGTATTTGTTTTGTTTTGTTTTGTTTTTTACTGTATTGTTTTGGAGGCTGTCGGTCCAGCCTGGCCTCGAACTCACAGAGATCCGCCTGCCTCTGCCTTCCGAGTGCTGGGATTAAAGGCGTGCGCCACCAACACCCAACCCTACAAGTACTTGTAATTACGATTTCATTTTCACTCATTTCAAAATATTTCCCTGATTTGTACTGTGAATTTTTAAAATAATGGGCTCTTCTGAAATATATTACTTGAATTTGTAGTATTTGGTTATTGTTCTGTTTCTCTGTAATATTGTTTTCTAATTTAGTTCTGTTGTGATTAGAAAATTGTGTATGTGTGTGTGTGTGTGTGTGTGTGTGTATCTTTTATTTATTGATTGAGATGTCTTTGCTGTTCTGTAAGTGGTCCCTACTGAGGATGTACTCCTGCGCTGTGTTCCTAGTAGTGATGTGTTCTGTAAGTATTAGTTAATTCCGGTCACCTGAGAGGGCTGAGCACATCTATAGCTTTATTGCTAGGTTTCTGCCTAGTTGTTAAGTCAGTTATTAGGAATAAGATAATGAAACCTGTGAGTTTAATTGTTGAGTTTTAATTACTCTTTTCATCTGGCAGTTTTTGCCTTGTAAATGTTGAGGCTTGGTTGTTAGATGTGTATGTGTTCATAATTGTCATATGTTCCTGGTATGATACACATACACACACTCTCTCACACACACACACACACACACACACACACACTTTAATGTGCTTTTTGTTTGTAGGATTATTTCTTACATTAAAGCCAAGGTGGGTTTTTTTGAAGATATATTTTCAATTTTTAAATTATATGTATGGTAGTGGCGTATGTACACATGATTGCCCTTGAAGACCAGAAGAGAGCATCAGATTCCCTGGTGCTGGAATTAACTGGTAGTTATGAACCACTTGATATGGGTGCTGGAAACCAAACTTGGGTCGTCTGGAGATGAGTGTGCTCTCTTAACCAATGCACCATCTCTCCAGCTTACCCTGTACCTTGATTTGTTCCCAGACTCTTAGACTCAAGAGATCATTATTCCTTCCCAACCCCTCCCCTACCCAGAAGCTAGGACTGCAAGCACATGCCACCACGCCTGACTCATAGAATCATACATGTGTAATAAGGACGTGAGCACTCCAGCTCTCTGCACAGTATGTCTTTTCCATCTTTTAACTTGCATGTGCTTTCCTGTCAGAAGTGTGTCTTCTCTAGACAGCAGGAACTTAGATATACTTTTACCCAGTCAGACCGTCTACTGGGCTTTGATTTGTTGTTATTTTTACAGTGCTACAAATGGCTTTCCCGCCCCATGTCAGCTATGCAAACACTCTACCACTAAGCTATACCCCCAGTCCTCTATTGTTTGATTATAGCATTTAACCCATTAACAGTTAGTGTGATGTTTTTGTTGTTAGATTTAAAGCTGCCATTTTGCTATTTGTTTTCTATATTCCTCATGTCTCTCTTACTTCTTTTGTTTCCCGTTTTCCACTCTCTCCTTAAACGTGTGTATATGTGTGTGTGCGTGTGCATGTATGTGTGTACACTATTTTAATTGACCTGCTATTTCCTTAACTATCATTATTGGTATAATTTGCAATCTTTGATCCAGGCATCACAGTGTGTGCATGGTGGGGAAAGTCAGAAGTTGTCATTGCTTGCTTTTATTGCTCTCCAACTTGTTTTTTAAGACATGGTCTTTAATGGAACCTGGGTCAATCTGGCTAGGCCAGCTAGTGAGCCCCGGACCATTTCACTGCTGCCAAGTTATAGACATGTTCTACTGTATCCAGCTTTAGAGATTCTCTGGGCTATACTGTTACTTACCTACATATCATTTACAGAATCAGTCTCCTCTTTCTCTGTCTCTCTCTCTCTCTCTGTCTCTCTCTCTCTGTCTTTGTCTCTGTCTCTGTCTCTCTCTCTCCCCTTCAGTCTTCTAAAATGGTGCCCCCCCTTTGTCTCTTTGGTGCAGAGTGTGTGTGTATTGCCATTCTTAAAGATTTATTTTCTTATTTATGTAAATGTTTTGTCTAAAAGTACTCACGTTCACCACATGTAAACTCGCCGCGTTTGTGCGTGTTCCCAAGGAGGCCGGAAGAGGGTGCTGGATCCACCGTAGCTGTAATAGCAAGTGGTTGTGGGCTACTGTGCGGACGCTGGGAACTGAGCTGTGGTTTACTGCAAGAGCAGCAAGCATGGCCACTGAGCCATCTCTCCAGCCCTTGTTTCCACTCTTTATTCCAAGCCTGTCTTCCAAGAGGTTACCTCCTTTGTGTACACAGGTTGTGGATAGCCAGTGATTAGGCAAAAGTTCAAAATCCTCTGCCTGGCAAGGCTCCTACCCTCTGCCAAATGACCTTCACGTGGGCTGAGGAGCACATGTTCCCAAGCCTACCGTGGCTGTGGCTTCTCGCTGGCCTTTCTCTGATCTCCCCACGCACATCGTGTTTCCTTGTCATTGGCTATGTGGAGAGCCTCCCCGGCACTTACCCAGGCTCTCAGCTCCAGCATCTCCCATCAGTTTGGGTTGGCCTGTCACTCATAGCAACGAACACTGCAGCCTCAGGCTAGTCGGGCTGTGGGTCACCCCTGTTCATGCCACCACAAAGAGCTGTGGGTTTTCCCCGAGCTCCTCAGATCCACTCATGGAAGCTCCATCCCAGACGACATCATGCCAGCCCACTAAGCTGGAGCACAGCATGGGGGCGTTCTCACCCTAAGCTCTGCCGAGTGCTTCTGAGTATGCACTCCTCCATTTCCGGCTTGGTCTTCACCTTCAGCCATCCATTCTGCAGAGCCCTGAACTTCACCAGTGGCCAGTTCTCATTTGTTAAAAGGGCGGTGTCTGTCAGCCTGCCTCCTCGTCATGACTGAGTCTCCATGGTAGAGAGATTCTTGCCTGTGTGTAGACAACATTTCTATAGTGTTTAGGACATGCTTGTCTCCTTATGGATCTGGGGTCCTTGTTTTCTAGGCTTCCAAAGAACCCCCCCCCACTCATCATCTCAAGAACTTCCCGGGGTGCCCATGGGTAACGGCCTACTGCATAGGCCTTGGTCCATTCATCCACCATCGAGAGTTGGCCTGCTATTATCTGCACCAATCTGCACACTCCAGCTTCCAGTCCATGATGCTCACCCCAAAACAACACACAGGACCTGATTTGAGCAGACTTTAAGAAAAAATAAATCCAGCCATCAGCCTGTTTACCTTTCATTTACCTCTGTCATCTGGGAATAAGTAATAGGCAGTATCAGGCCCAACAAAAGGCATATTCTGATATTATTTTCAGATTTGTGTCTAGACAGAGAAGACTGAGTGCTTGGATATGAAGAATACCTACCATGAGAAACAAGAAAGATGTGCTTGATGAAAAGCCAGAGGGGTTAGCGCTGCTCATTCGTCTCCATATATATATATATATATGGAGAAAAAAGTTTAAACCCCACCACCCACTCACCAGGTGATTGGAGACTCTAGTTGTAAAATGTGCTGCAGGCAGAAGTTCTGAAAAGCCCCAGAAAGTGCTGGAAACATCTCTAAACAAGGTATTTTTCTTCTGCACCTTTCTTGCTAAAGGTCCCAATTGCTGCCAAGAAAACTAGTGAGAATGTTAGCTGCCAAATAAAAAATTTATGACAGTGTTTGGCAAAGGACGATCTCGCTGCTTGTTTTCTGTATTTCCACGAGGCATTTGAAGGCAGACTCTTTTTTCCTTCCCCCCTAAGTCCTCCATATACACTTTGGGTACGTAAACCTTACTGATCACTCTTCTGAACCTGTTCTCCAACAAAAGAGCTAACTCTTACAAAGTAGGATTAAACAATCTAACTTTCTTCCCCTTCAGTAACCTCTGGAACCGAGGAAGCAGCCTTCAAATGGGATGTGTTGCAGAGAAGGGGAAGGCAATACAGTGACGGTTTGTTTAGAATAAACACATGCATTACAAGGAGTAAGAGCATCTCTGTTAGCAAGATTCTCAGTACAGTGAACCATAGCATGCCTTGATCCATGCAAACCCCAGCATCTTCACAAGGAAGGAATTAGGGACCAAGGAACAGAAGGCATTCTCCCCAAGGTCACAGACACACGCCGGAGCCCTCTGGGGACCAAAGCCTGGCTCTCATCTGGGTACCAGGTACCTCTTGCTTTGCAGGGTCAGTTTTGTTTGTTGGTATCACACACACATTCTCTCTCTCTCTCTCTCTCTCTCTCTCTCTCTCTCTCTCTCTCTCTCTCTCTCTCTCTCTCTCTCTCTCTCTCACACACCCATGACACTCATGGAATGTTTTTAAAGAATTGGAATTCCTGAATCATTCTAAAAGCTGTAACATTTGTGTTTCTAAAACTCTGCAAAAATCCAACACATTAAAACTGAATCAGATTACTTTGTTGATTACTGCTAAGATAGTGTTGCCCACGGGTATCAATTAAGCCTCCTGGCTAACTCAGGCATGTTTCAGAGAGTCTCTAAAATTGGAGGCGGGGCCTCTATCTAGACAGAAAGGTGTCTCTGGAATGGATTTGAATGTTCACAGTAGTGATTACAGAGATCGGTGCACGCCCTTACACACCTTACCAGCTAGAGCTCACGGAGATCGGTACGTGCCCTTACACACTTCACCAGCTTTTCAGAGGAAGCCAAGCTAGCCTGGCTTTATCTGTTCAAAACCGTTGCTACACAAGGCCTTCGGGTGAGAACCCGCTCTGCCTAGCGTGCATCTGAGCATTGCACCTAGCCAGAGCCCGTGTGGCATTCTTTCCTTGCCTGGTTTCTGTCGAGAGCATACGTGGTCGTCACGCCCTGTCGGTGATGCGGGAGTCCCAGCTGAGCTGTGGCCTCCGTTTTGCTGTGACTGTTAAAGAAGGGAGTTTGGTTTGATACAAAGTGCTGCAGACAGAGCAGGGGTAAGCAGATTATTTCCGACAGCTTTAGGAGGCAACCGGAGGAAGATTAGTTCGACATGAGGCAGCTATCATAAGCAAATTAGAAAAGCTCCCCAATTAGGAGAAGAGACCCGGATCTGTGCCGGTTATGATCTTCGGCTGAAAGGCAAAGTGTCCGTGTTACGGGTTGCAGTCCTGATTTAAGTTGAAATGTTGGCATCTCCTATCAGCACGTGTTAGCATCTGAGGCTGTGCACCGCCTCGCAGACCGAGAAAACCCTGGCTCTTGCTGCCGACTGCTCCCCATTCCCAGGCACTGTCCATGGGGCATTGTTTCCCCTTGGCTCTGTAATACTCTCTAGGGCATATTATAATGTTTCTGTGCCGGGGGTATTCGACATGATCCCAGCATACCACACTTAATCTCCCTTGTTTGTTTGTCACGGGAAACCTGTGTCATGCAGAAGTCATAAAAATGAATCATACAAAATGCCAGAGACTACAAATATAGCCAGATGCTTAGAAATCTCTCCCTTGGCTGCACCATCTGAAATCTGCACCCAACCTTGTTTTCACACACAGGGTAACACTTGACACTTCTCTGCCAGGCTGCGGACAGTTTTCCAGCAGGATGCAGGACTTTGCTCCTCAGACTGCCCTGTCAGTGACAGACCATTTATGCCCACCGCATCTGGCCACAGAACAGTTACTTTCCTGCCAAGTCCACTCTGTTCTCTCTCGCTTCTTGACCTCTGCTGCTTGCAGCCGAGTAATACGGGGTGAAAGCCCTGGGCAGACACTGCCAAACCCCCGCTAAGAAGACCCGATAATGCCATTCTTTATTTTTAGCACCTAAAATGTATTTCAAATAAAGTTCTAATTTTTCTAGATTTCATACAACTCCAGTCAGAATCTATTTTGTAGTGTTTTCATCTTTAATTTGTTTTTTATATATTTACTTTTTGTTTGTTTGTTTACTGGCGGTCCCGGGGGCCTGTGTTCTTGCACAGCAGACAAACACTTTCTTTTGTCATTACAGACACCAGTGAACTGTAGAAATTGATATGTTCCCATCACCTAGACATGATCACCTCACATTTCAAGTGTATCTTTCCAACCAATGCTTTACATTCATGCATGTGCTTTCTTTTTCTAAAACTGGGGCCTTAAAATACGTGCTAACAAGTGCAGTCTTAACTCTTTGCTCACCATGCTGCAGGCAAGGAGCTCTGTGACTGCGGTGTGAGCCCTGTGCACTCTCAGAACCACAGAGAACGACTTTGTTCAGTTTGTGTAGTGACTTGCACACTCTTTTCTTTGACAACCGTCAGTACCTAAGTGACATTTGCAGCGATCCTCAAGGCACCGATACGACATTGTCATTATCACCGTATCTCTTTGGGCAGCGCCCGCATGCGCTCTGTTCTTGCACGCATATTCTCATCCAGACATCCCCCAGAAGCCGCGGGGTGGGGGGAAGGACAGACATTGTTATTCCGGGCTTTATTCATAAATGCAAAGTGACCCGCCTGCAGTGACAGCCACTCGGAGCCGAGAGCAGGCTGTGGCCTGTACAGTCACGCCGGACGTGTTAGCTCCCTAACCCACAGCCTTCTAATCTGAAAGTAGGAGCAGGGATGCTTTCATCAGGGTCGCCGGACGAGAGTAGAAAGGCTTTCTGAAAACGTGCTCAGGCACACGCAGGGCAGACAGAGAGAACCTCAGGTGTCAAATGCAGTGATGGGACCCTGACCACTCCCTGTTCTTGTGGCCTGGGAACACTTCAAGTAAAGCCCAGCCCCACCTTCTACAAAGCCATCCTCACTGCCAGGACACGGGCCACTCTGCTGCCTGGGCACGGGCAGCTCCTGAGTACCTCCCGCCACTGAAGGAAAATGGTCCTCTTGGACCCTTAAAGGGTGTTCCTTTTGGGGCCGAGGGGAAGGCTTCTACACCAAGGGCCTCTCACCGGCTAACTTGGTAGTTCTCTATCAGCTAAGCTGTCAGTGAGTACGTCCATCTTTCCTTCCCATGCGCAGCTCTGCCTCAGCCAGACCCAAGATTGCTCTGAATCACATGGGCAAAATTGATTTTTATTAGTTCACCAGCCTCATGGAAAATTATGTCCTGGACTGGTTGTTTTTTGTTTTTAGTTTTTGTTTTTTTATGAGAAGACTCAAAGCATTGCACAGGGTGCAAACCAAGCCTGTAGCAGTCAAAACTGTTGTCTGAAATGTCTTCAGACTGCAAGGCTGAATTTATTGCACAAAACAAGTACTCGTGAGGCGGAGGGGCGCCACCCTGCTCATTATCACTGGGAAGGGGAACCAAAAAGCCAAGTAAAAAATTAAATTTTAATAATGCCCATGATATTTCCTAAATCCTTCCTGACAGAAAGGCTCTCATTATTTTTATCTGTCTCCGAGTGAGTTCCTTTAGCGGCATCTCCGAGCTGGCCTCAGCTTCATGGTTTCCCAGGTTTTAAAGCACTCGCAAACGTGTGTCTACAGAGGGACACATACTTCAGACCGTTCAAGGAAGGGCCGCCAACGCGCCAACGCTTCACGCGGTGTATTTGCAGCCAGCATTGGCTGGGAATGCCTTCAGCTTTCACTAAAGGGGCCCACACCCTTAGGACAACTGCTGTAAACGCCCCCAAACAGGGCACTCCACGTCCACCACAGTTGGCTGTGACATGAACCCAGGGCCTCCCACCCCCACCCAATAGTCACAGGTTTGGGTGTATTCTAGAAATTGCCCCATGCTGGCCTCCAAAGGACTTTCAAGGGAAAAGCAGGAAGGCCTTACTGTCTTGGCTACTGTTAATGCTGGCTCCCCATGTAGGCCGCGGTATAGAACTGTTGAGGGTATGAAAGAAACTGAGGCCTGATGCGCTAAAGCCGATAGCCTACAGTGATGGGAATTCTTCCCATCGTCTATCTTTGTAGTATCTTGGTCCCAAAAGAACTTATAGATATGTGTGTATTCATTTATATATATGATATATATACATTTATATATGATATATATGTATGATATGAATATAGATAGATAGATAGATAGATAGATAGATAGATAGATAGATAGAATCACATTGTGATAAAAGCATGGATATGGAAAATGGAGCCAGGACTGGGGTCAGTACCTTCACTGAGTGTGTAAGGAATGGACCACAAGCTTATCATCCCCAGGCAACAGGCAGCTAACTCAAAGAGAGATGGGTTCAGCCACCTGAATCAATGTCCATAAGATAAAACCCAGATCTTTCTGCTCTACAAATAGAGAGAATGATTTCCCCTGAGACTATGCCATAGGACACTTGCTGAGCTGGGTAATAAATGATGTCCTCGCGTGTCCTTAAAGGAGACACAGCAAGTCCCACCGGTAGCTTCTTCCTGCTCTTGGCTCTTCTGTGGACCAGGCCACACGAGGACACATGTGTGACCTGACAGTGCCCACTCAAGTACTGGTGTGAAAATCCAGTCCAGGTTTGGCTGCTGTCAAGGAGACTCTAGTGTTTCCAAGAGGCCAGACAGATCCCTGCACACACACACACACACACACACACACACACACACACACACACACACACACACACACACACGCCCCACACCCTGGTCCTCAGGCTTCGCAGCAAGCCCTTTCTGTCAGCTGAGCCTTCAGCAAGTCTGCTACCAGTGTCTATTAGAACCCGTCTCTTCATCACCAGGCGATGGAGGTTTAGATTTCACCCTCCGTTGTGAAAATGGAAGCTGGGGAGCTGGAGGGCAGAGTCCCCGAGGAGGAACAGCAAAGGGCTGGCTTTTCCAACTAGCAGGCTGCCTTCAACTCGGTCCCACAATTCCCCCTCCTGATTTATCACTGGTGTTCCTGCGTGATGTGGAGTGCCCAGAAGCAGCTAGGTCCTTGTCAGCTTAGTTTCTTCAAGTTTCAGGCCTAGGTGCCAGTCCTCAAAGACGCCTGGGTCTCTTTGTTATATTTACTGTTACTTTAGAGATGGAGAGCCAGGGACACAGATTTTGCAACAGATGTGAGCAGAGGCGATCCTGCAAACTCTCCATGCTATTCAGGGTCAGTAGAGACCACCCCCTTTTAACGTGTTTCGTAGAAGGTGGACAGCCTGCTGTTGGAAATCACCAGCTGGCTTGCTCCAAGACAAGATTCTGTGAAGGTCAAAGGGGCTGCTGGTGTGCAGTCCGGGCCTGACCTCTGCCCATGCTTCTTATGACCTTGTGAGACTGGCTGGTTTGTGAGTGCTGTAGACCTCTCCCTGGCCTTTGGTGTGGTAGTTAAAAACTGATTTGGGGCTAAGTTTAGATACTTTAAGTGAGGGACCAGGTTACTGATGCTCGCACACAGACTGACCCTCTTGGCTTCTGAGAGTCACAGGGTCAGGAGGGCCGGGCCTCCATCTCCAAGAGGGGAAGGCAGGCCTCCTACACAGCCTCCCCACCGTCCTGGCTTTGTTCTCAGTCATCGTTAGGAGTCTCATGGAAGGCGCACACATTCTGTCTGCCCTGAGGGCTGTTTTGTTTGGGCACCCAGTTCAAGAAAGTGTGGATTCCATTGCCAATGTTTAAAATGTGAGATTCTGTCCGTTAGGTAATCTGGCCCCTAAGGTAAGAACAATGCTCACTCTCCAAACAGATGGAGTCTGAGGCTCTCAAGCTAGGAGCTGAGGGTTGCCAGCCAGGAGAGCAAGATGGTTGCCTCTCAGGGACCAAGTGTGGGTAGCACACCCCTCAGCCACTCCCTTGCAGGATTCCCAACAGCAACTGGAAGACTGAGAAACACCCAATCTGCGGGTATGGAGAAATTCATGCTGGCTCAGAAACAGGTGACAGTCTGCTCTAGGCTGACAGCCTTGCCAGGGCCACCCCCAAGAGTGGGTGTCACCCTCTCCCTTGGTGGGCCCAAACCATCCAATGGGGGTCCTAATAGATGAGAGTCGTTGGGAAAATGAGATGACATCATGGATGCGTCAGCAACCCAGATCAGAAGAGGCCTCCTCAAGGACACCATCTGAAGACACCAGATCAGAAGAGGCCTCACCGAGGACACCATCGGAAGACACCAGATCAGAAGAGGCCTCCCCGAGGACGCCATCGAAAGACACCAGATCAGAAGAGGCCTCCCCGAGGACGCCATCGGAAGACACCAGATCAGAAGAGGCCTCCCCGCGGATGCCATCCGAAGACACCAGATCAGAAGAGGCCTCCTTGAGGACACCATCGGAAGACACCAGATCAGAAGAGGCCTCCTTGAGGACACCATCGGAAGACACCAGATCAGAAGAGGCCTCCCCGAGGACACCATGTGAAGACACCAGATCAGAAGAGGCCTCCCCGAGGACACCATGTGAAGACACCAGATCAGAAGAGGCCTCCCCGAGGACACCATGTGAAGACACCAGATCAGAAGAGGCCTCCCCGAGGACACCATGTGAAGACACCAGATCAGAAGAGGCCTCCTTGAGGACACCATCGGAAGACACCAGATCAGAAGAGGCCTCCTCGAGGACACCATCGGAAGACACCAGATCAGAAGAGGCCTCCCCGAGGACACCATGTGAAGACACCAGAGTCCTTTCCCACTGCCACAGTGGTTCCAGCAGTCACGCTGAACTACGTCTGCAGCAGACCTGAAGCCTTCCTACATGGCTGCTCACATACGGAAGTCAGGCAGAAGTAATTTTAAGCATTCTGTGGTCAAAGAGCAGTGCAGAGCCTTGTGAGAAGACATTAGGGAGCTGCCTCAGGGGACAACCACCATTCTCTCCATGCTCATCTCTCAGGTGATCACGCCGAAACCTGGAACAGATGGATGAGTGACATTCCTTAAGAGGCTCCAAGGACAGACACACCAGTGTGCTGGCAAATGAAATAAATAAATATGTAAAAGCTGGCAGAACATACTATGGAATAAAAAACAGGCCACTGATTATCACCTTAATTTACTGTGTGTTTCCTTAGACACTAAGGAAAGAGCTGGTCAACTTCGGTTAATGGCCTCACTATATGTATTACAGGCTGAGAGTCCGTGGTCCAAAATCTTCTATCTGAAACTTAAATATCAATACTCAGAAAGGCTCATATTCCAGAATATCTCAGATTTTTTTGTATTAAAGATAGTCCACTGGTAAGATCTGCTTAAATATTACAAATTTGGAAAGCTACCAGCTGCAGCCATGCATGTAAGCGTGCCTTGGCAGAATTGTGAAGACAGAGACTTCGCGCCTCATCCCTTAAAGAACTAAAGGGGAGACCAGATCGAGAAAGAGTGTAAGACTGCCTGGTGTGTGGTGATACACACCTTTAATTCCAGCACTTGGGGGACAGAGGCAGGCAGAGCTCTGTGAGTTCAAGACCAACCTGGCCTTCATGGAGGATCTATCTCAGAGACAGGACGTCTTATAAACTGGGAAGTCTGTGTTTCATGAACAAGGTACCTTCTCTCCCATCCCCAGCCTGGAGTGTGAGACTCCTGTTTCCAGGCACCCCCATGGCGCTCTTCAGATTATGTGGGAGTGGGGACTGATGACAAGATTCGGGTCACCTTTGTGTGTAGACGTGGACCGTGGTGGTCTGAATGAGAATGTCCCCATAGGCTCTGGCCTCGGAACACCAGGTTCTCAGTTGGTGGCACCGTTTAGGGAGATCTGGACATGTGGGCTTGCTGGAGGAAATGTATCACCGGGGATTTGAGGTTTCACAGCCTCTCGCCATCCTGTTTGCTGTCTCTGCTGCCTGTGGTTCACAGTGTGAGCTCTTAGCTGCTCTCCCAGCCGCCATGCCTCTGCCTCTGCTCTGCCTCTGTCGACTCCAACCCTCTGCAACCGAAAGCCCAGATTAACTCCTCTCTAAGTAACTCATACACAGGGTGAGTAGCACCGGCCACTCTGGTGAGGAGGACTGTCCCCATTAAACTAGACCAGTCCTGGGCCCCAAAGAGTTTACCTTGGATACATCCTCAGACCTCTCAGACTCGACCGTCCTCTCCTCAAATGTGAGGAATCTAGGCCTAGTCCCAAAGGCCTTTGCCAACTCCAGTGGCCTGCAAGCCTGGAAGGGACTGCACACACACCTTGCCTTTCCAGAGTGTCGTTATTTAATTCTCTTCAAGTCCTTTCCAAACCCTTTGATGGGAGCAAGCTGCCTTGATCCTGTGCGAAACTGGTGGCCAGCAAAGCTGCTGTGCGGACCTCCTGCTGTCACCAAGTCCATATTTAAGAATGGCCACGGCCGCGCGGCACCCAGACTGCAATCTGATGTACACATTTGGCAGTGCAGAGCTCGCTGTAGCTACACATCACTGATCAAAACCCCTTGGACTTATCAGTGTGTCTGACAGGTACTTGTTGGCTGCTTTCCCGGGCTGGGGAGGGATCCCCGAGTCATCCAATGGGACAGCCTCCCTTCCCTTTGATGTGGATGCTCCCACCTTGGAGACGAGGCTCAGCCCTGCCAGGGAGACTGTCAACATGAGGCCCCACCAGATATCAACCTGTGGGAGCAACAGTCGGGTGAGCGGTGCAGGCAACAAATTCCTCACCTGCCCCTGCTTCCCCACCAGCCCCTGGAAGTTTCCCAGGCGGCTTCCCAGTCTCTGGCAACTGGAACCTCTCGTTTGTCCTGAAATGGCACCTCCTTTTACAGAATCATTTGCCGACTGCACATGCATTAAAGGGCTTTGCCTCTCAAAGTGCCTGAACATCGTTAACGAGCTGATGCTCTTACCCATGGCGGCTGATGAGTTGATTGGCATTGCTTGGGAAGAAACTGAAAGCCAAGTGTCATGAAGTAGCTTGCTCCAGGTCACTCCAGGCCAAGCCAGGATTGTGGGCACAGGACAAATTGCCCTCGCCCTGGCACACCTCTAATTACTGCCTTTGCTCTGTCTCTGATTGCTCATTGTAGCACAAAGCTCACATGTGGTGGGGACTCTGGACTCCCTGTCTTCTTCAGAGGCACTTGCTCAGCGTGCCGCCTGTGGCATCCTGGAATGAATGTGTTCTCTAGCTGGGAGGGGGCGTGTCTCAGTGGAGGGGGCGTGTCTCAGTGGAGGGGGCGTATCTCAGTGAGGGGCGTGTCTCGGTAGAGGGGCGTGTCTCAGCAGCTTTGAGCTTGGGGTGGGCCAAAGCAGAGCAAAGGTGCAGATCCAGCACACTGCCCGTTTCTCTGTCCCACGAGCTGATATGGGTTTACATTTTTATGTGATCGAAGATATTCGAAAGAATAACTTTTGTTATCAGAAGGTCATATGGAATTCAAATTCACATATCCCTAAAGTTCTGCTGTAACACAGTTCATTTTCATTTATATCATGATTATTCTTTACAAGAGCAAAGTTGAATAGGTGTGTCAGAGCCTGTATTATCCACATGACTGAGAGCATCTGACTTCACATGTGCAGTACCTCAGAATGTGACCTTCCTTGAACCTTCCTGGCGACATTTGCTAACACAAGAATAGGGTGTTCCCCTGATCCAGTGTAACTGGTGTTATAATTCGGCTATGGGTTTGCACACACAAAGAACACCACACAAGGAGGAGTGTGAAGAGCAGAGGATGTATCTATAAACCAGAGACCCTCAAAGGCTGACACCAAGCCACCAGAAGAGAAGAGTGTACTCGGAATGGTCTCCCTGGAGATGCCGGGAACCAGCAATGACAGACTCTGGGTTTATAACCTCCAGAACTGCAAGATAAAGATTTCCAGCAAGTCTGAGGAATTCTACCTTATGGCAGCTCCATCAGATTACTGTGATTACTATCTGGCCCTTTACAGAACAAGTCCCATTAAGCATGGTAGAATTTGTGACTGGGGTCAGGACTCAGGTCCTAGCTCATGGTTCCTGGATCCCTTGCCGGGGAGGGGAGCTTGTGTCCCCACCTGTCAAAGCCTGTCCTTCTGATGTCCCTTCTTGGGGCTCTCAGATCATAGACTTTGTCAGAATGGATGTCAGCAACTGTGGAAGGCGGACTTCTGGTGACAGCTTGAAGGGTTGGCCCCGCCTAACCGTATCAGGCTCCTAGGCCAAACCATGCTCCCACCTCTCCGGGAAGCTGCTTACTCTGCTCATAAAGAAATTCTTATCCAAGGATGGAAGAATGCAGAGTCCTGGAGTCCCCAAGTTCCCTGGCTTCACACAAAGCTTTCAGAGAATACTCCTAGGACCAGCTTATCCTTTCAGGAAGGACCTGAGATAAATCCATTACAGGGTACAGGGAGGCAATGGCGAGGGGAATGGGACCATTGAAAACCATCGTGATGCCCAAAGCAAGACCAGGGGTCCGTGTGCCCGCCTGATAATTTCCAGGGCTGCCAAAGCAACGGGCCTTAAACTAAGTGGCTTCAAGCATCAGAAGTAGCTTCTTGAATAGCTTCAGTACCTTGAAGTCTGAAGCTGGGAAGTTTACTGGACCATGCTGTCTTCCAAGAGTACAGTCTTCCCTGGCTCTTGTAGCTTCTGGTGTCCAGGCATTCCTCGGCTTGTGGTAGCATGGATCCAGTCTCTGTCTGCCCCTCCATGACTCCATTGCTGTGTCTCCCTGTGTAGGGCTATTGAGACAAGGGCACACGACCCCCTGGAAACCAGATTATTTCCTCTCAAGATTCTTAAGGGATGCTCTTCCTCCAAATGAGGTCACCTTATGAGCTTCCAGGTGGGTGAGTCAGTGTGGTTGAAAGTGAAAATTCCCAACTAAAGCCGCCCACATCAAAAGGCCATTGCGTGCCTGTAACTGAGAAGTTAAAATGTGACCCTTCAGGTGTCAGGCCACAGACAGATCCAAGGATGGACACAGGGTCTTCAGGATCTCGTCTCTTTTTCTTTGTACCTTGACCCTGCGCTCCACTGGCAGGAGACATGCTTCTCTCTAGCACCGTGACCAGAATTGCCTTCAGTAGCTCTAGGCTCCCAACGGCCCTACTATGAGACCCAGCAAGGGGGGCAGGGACTATGCTTCTCTCTTGGTTCTCCAGGGAAATCCCCAGTAGAAGGAGTTTTTGAACACATGTTTGTGCAAGAACTGGAGAATTATAATTGGTAGGGCTTGCTTGAGTCATATTCCATCGATGGAAGCCTCCCTACCCAAGGCAGGTCCAAGTGATGTTTCTGTGCCAGCCCCCAGCACCGCAGGTGAGGGTATTGTGGACATCCTTACCTGACAGTGACCAGTAGCTAATCCTTACACTGTGTACAAGAAGGCCTTCAGGGTCATAGTGCGTCTCCCAGGTGGCCTCAAACCTCAGCCTCCTAGGCTCACATGATCCCCCTGCCTCAGCTTCACGGTAGCTAGAACTTTGGGTGCCTGTATTGCCACACCCTGCAAAACTCTTCTTCTTTTTTTTTAACATCTCTCTGCCAAGCTCTGTGTCAGAGGGATACAAAAGATGAAAGAGATTCAGGCTGTGGAAGGGCCACTTTTTACCAGAGAAAACTTCACAGAAACAGAAAAGCAGATACCTGTGTGGCCAGCGTAGCGGGAAGCAAAGCGCGGGGAAATCCAAGCTCGGGCCAGCGTGGTCCGGAAGCCCTCATTACAGGGCACCACAGATCAAGGCCTCGGTGTGGAGACACGGCGACTCACCCGACAGTGCCTTTTGGTTGCAGATAACAGAAGACCCCAATCAAACAGTCTTGAAAAGTGAAGTTAATTTATTTCCTCCTATTAATCAACGTTCAAAGGAAGGGTGGCTTGCTGCAGAAGTCTATCACGCCCTCAGGGCGGGGTCCCGGCTGTCTGCCCATCCATGGGCCAGCTTGACTTCCTCGCGATGACAGGGACCCCCTCTGCTGGGCTCCCTGGAGTCACTGTGGCAGGGAAGTGGAGTACACTACCCTTCATTGCTTAGGTCACGGCTCTACCTGTGGAGCCAGGGGGTGGCGTGAGGTGTTGCTGCCGGTCCTCACCTGTGACTCTCGGGATGCAGAGTGGCCCAGGCAGCTTGCCCAGAGCTCATATGGACATCATTGCTCATGAGCACACAGCAGCCTCAGACCCAGCTGAGGGGGCTCCTGGTTTTTGGTGAGGAGATCTCTAGCCAGTTGGAGGCAGAAAGAACCCAGCTTTGGGCTGGCAAGACGACCAAGCGAGCGACCGAGCGAGCGGGTGAAGGCACTTGCTGCCAAACCTGCTAGAGTGAGTTCTGTCCCAGGCTGCACGTGGTGGAGGCGAAGAGCCCACTCCCCAAGTTGTCCTCTGACCTCAACCTTAGTGTGCACACACATAAATAGACAAAGAAATGTGACTTTAAATTGTATTCAACAAAAAACGACTTTTGGAGATAAAGAAACCAAAATTAATCTTCAAGGTAGGGATTCTGAGCTGCGGTCAAACCCCGACATCCGGGATGTGTGCACCCCACACCTCACTGTGCTTAGGAGGCCCTTCCCTTGACTGAGAAGGGGCAGCGGTTATGCTGAAGTAGCAAGCCACCCCCAGACCTCATCAGCTTAGAGCAAGTCCCCCGAGGACCCAGGCGAAGCCAAGGGTAGCGATCCCCCAGCTGGTAGCCCTGGGGGCAGGTCCTGTGCCCTGTCACTGCCCTCTCTGGGACATTCAGGCTGTACACTGAAACAGCGAGACGGGGAGCCCGTGCCAGCAGAGGATGGACCACTTCTTCATGGGGGCAGCCGCTTGCTTTTATTTTTTTTATTTTTTTTTCTTGCCTGAATTTCTGTGGCCAGAGCAAATCCTGTGCCGACTCCCAACACCAAGGACCAGGTCAGGGTCATGAGCGCTGTTGCAGAGGAGAACCTGGCCGTCCCAAGAAGTGCCTTCAAGAGTGCCTGCTGCCATGCAGCCCCCCTGCCCCTCACCTCACGCAGGAGGTCAGGTGGCTGCCCGCCTTCTCCTCCTTGGCTTGAACCGGTCTTCTGTGGTTCTGCAGGCCACAGGCAGGAGCTGTTTCCAGAAGGGGAGGAGACTGGCAATGGGAGATTAGCCGCTCCCCGGGTTCCACACAGGGATCACTATTTTCTATAATACCGTGTGAGTTTAACCTCAAAGTAAATGGTTAATTCATCTTATATCAACAGCACCGTGATTCATAATGTAAACTTGGAGAATTTTTGATGTTTCAGGCCCACATTCCTTTTAATTTGTCTCTGCATTCTTTTAAAGCCACAGTGCGTTCGCTGATAGAATGCAGCGTGTAGGCGCACGGCTTTCTGCCTGGAGGCGATTCAGCCTGGCTGGTTCCGTGGATGTCTTCTTTCAAGTGTATACTCTTCCCTAAATTATTTACTGGGTAAACACTCTTTGCATTTTCAAAAGGGAGATTAAGACTACTTTCTGCTGGCCTGGTGGGGACATCTAGGCCCCTTACCCGGAGTTAAGAGCAAGTCACTGGGGCCGCCCCCAAACTTCTTTCCTGGCTGGCTGGCAGCCCCTTGACCCGGCTGGCTTTTCCCATTCCTCCCAGCTCTACAACTCTGCATTCTGTCCTGTTGCCCAGAGCAGTAAGGACTACCCGGCAGCAATGGCCAGCGACCATTCTCCAGGCTTCCTCATAGCTGGGGTCTGCCACTGACAGCCTTTGCCCCTCCTCCCCCCGCCGGCTCAACCCTATCCACTCAGGTGGGTCCTTCTCTGTCCCTAGAAAGACATATTTGCCCAAGTCCTTTGCAACCCAAAGCCGGGTTGGTGGCCTGGCCAGTCAGGCTTAGGTTCAGCCCTCTCTGGCCCAGCCGTTTCTGCCCTCTGCTCCCTTCATCTCCAATGTCCGGGAGCGCTTTCTACAAAGTCAGCGACCGTCCCCCAGTGGTGCACACCCGGGAGCCTGGATGGCCAGTCCTTCCTCTGGCTTCTGAGACAGGAGCCAGGACTGCCCTGCCGGGGCATTGTGGTGGGTGCCCCCTCTTGAGGACTCATTCCAGCTTTCACCCGCATCCTTTCCCACCCTGGCATCTTCCTGCCCGTCAAATTTGCCCGGGTTTCTCCTGAACCCTCCTTAGGATGGGATGGCTACAGCCCCCCAGGGGCCACACTCTGTCATTAAGTTCTCCATCCTGCTCCCAAGTGCCGGCCACAGCACCGTGTCCACGCTTTAGGGGAGAGTTCTACCCGTTCTCTATAGGAAGACACGATCGGAGCGGCAGACAGCTGGCGACAGGGACACCAGTGGGCACAGTGCACGCAGAAGGGGAAAACCAGGACCTGGGGCCTCCCGTGTGCTGACTTTATTACTGTGCTCCAGATTAAACTAGTAGCCCCCGTCTTGGATGCTTGGGGCTCTCATCCCGCAGAAAAGACAACTGTCATCCACGCTGCATGAGAGACACTCTACCACAGGTTACCCTACGGCAGAATCTGTTAAGTGTTTGTGCTTTGAGTCTGCCTCACTGCTGGCCTCCTCCGTAAATCTGACGTGGGTGGCAGTGGCAGATAGAGATATGAGCAAACAGACCGTGGGGACCATCCCGAGGACGTGCCTGCCTTCCAGAGGAAAGGAGGATAAAAACAACTTGAGTTTTAAGCGAAGCCTAAGCGGTGCCACTGAGTGTTCCTAATTAGTCTCCCTTTAATAAACTGTGATGTCCCGTTCTTATTTACTTACGGGGTGGGATAGAGAACCCTTCCTGCCTCCTGGGTAAACATGGCCTGTTAAGTCTGAATTAGCTGTCATCACAGGAGAATTAATGTCGGACACAGGCTTTCTAGTGGGACAAGAAGAAATAAACAAGACAGATCTTCCCCGAGCCTCATGTGATAAATGAGGAACAGAGCACACCATTCATCTCCTGCGAGAAAAGTGGACATGGGCACTAACGCAGTTTTGCGGAAGACGTGTCAGCAAATGGCGATCATTTTGTAACCTGTCAGGGAGAGAGGGAGCCCGTCCTGTTAGGGGACACAGGGGAGTGGACCACTCTAATGGGATGGTATCCATCCATCTGTGAAGACGGAAGGGTGGGCGAGGAGTGTGCCACCAAAACCTCGGCCTGATGACGTCCTCCGTCCCTCGTCCCCACACACCCCTCCCTGTGGAAGACCCTGTCCAGGGTCCCGTGTGCATAGGAGGTCACGGGACTCCGCGTGTGCTTCTGAGCAGGAGGGATGAGGTGGGATTTTTGCTGCGGGCTTGAAGCCAGGTGGGCAGCCAGCTAGACGGCCAGCCTCTGCCTCTGGGCTTCTATTTCCATGCACCCAGTGAGAGCAGCTAGCGTGGGCGAGGCCGTTTGACCCAGGTTCCCTTTGAAAGGCTCAACAAAGCATTGTGGTGTGCGACCTCTTTTCTCCGAATGAGGTAACAAATTATGAAATCACTTCAGTGGAAGCGCGCTGCAGGCGTCCAGTGCGTGTCTCCTCTGCTCGTCTTTCTGAGGTGAGCATCTGCTCTGCAGGGCTGGGCTGGGCTGGGCCGAGGGACCAGCGTCCCCTAGAGGGCCCACCCACAGCCGCTTGCCAGGCACCTTGAGGGCTTTCTGTTCACTCTCGTTTCCATCTTTTGCACCGGGGAGCCTACGTAACATTCCCTCCTGGCTTGATGAAGCCATGAGCCACACTGACAGGCAGCAGCTCCACAACCTGAGCCGCAAGCTTGACACTCTCTTCTCAATCCTCTCCTCTCCTTGCTAAGTCTCCCTCGCCTTTCCTGGGGTATTTTTGTCCAGGTAAGTACCTCACTGACATATATTTCTTTGGAGTCTTTTCCTTTCATGGGAAACACTGAGAAAAAAAATAACGGTGGAGAGGCCTGTCTCACATTCTAAATGAAAAAGAAATGCTCACATGGGGCCCTTGATCACTTAAAGAGGCTACATGGTACCCAAATCCTGGAAAGCCCTTGATTCCCCTTAGCTTTTTGGTAAGCATCCAATGATTGCAAGCACTGTAGAGCTGTTCATAGACCTGGAAGCTCTTTCCGTGTGTGTGTGTGTGTGTGTGTGTGTGTGTGTGTGTGTGTGTCTGTGTGTCTGTCTGTGTCTGTATATCTGTGTGTGTCTCTGTGTGTGTATGTGTGTCTGTGTGTGTGTCTGTGTGTGCGTCTGTGTGTGTGTCTGTGTCTGTGTGTGTGTCTGTGTGTGCATCTGTGTGTGTGTCTGTGTCTGTGTGTGTGTCTGTGTGTGTGTGCTCACACACGTACTCTACCTGCCAGACTGTAGTTTCTTTAGCCAGCCTGCCTTGGGCAGTGTGTGTGAAAATGCTGTTCATTTATCCGAGTACACTTTTCTTCTTTCCCCCGCAGAATCATCCAGAACCGCATCCTGCTCGTCATCCTGGGGATCATCGTGGTCATCACCATCCTGACAGCCATCACTTTTTTTGTCAAAGGACACTGATGCATCTGCTCTCCCTTGATAAACAGTGATCTTGTCTTGTCCTGAGTAATTAAGACAAAATGGTCACATGAATCATTCTCATGTGCTGACAGGCCCCGGGTGGCCCTCTGTCTCTCCCTCACCACTCTTCAGCTGGGGTGTGGAGAGTGTAAAAATATCTCTGTTCCTGTCTGCATGTGGGTTGGTTTCCTTTGGAGGTTGGTCTTTGCCCAGATTTGTTGTTTTTGTAGGTGAAGGTGAATGCTTATTTGCCTTTAGGTAACTTCATCTGCTGTCCAAAATAGCTTTGCTAACATTCTTCCTTGCCTCGTGGACATGCCTGGGGTCATGGTTTGAGAGAGGACACGATGACTCGGTCCCAGAAACTTCTGTGTGTCACGTACCTTCTTTACCAGAAAGGTTTCCTGTGATGTCCGAGGATAAAATGCCAGAACAGTCAGGGGCCAGCACCAGTGAGCAGTTCCAGAGATCAGCCACGCCCTTCCCAGCATTCGAATCCAGCCATGCTGCCCAGGCAACTTTCTTGCAAAGGAGAGGATTCACTGTCACTTGTACAGGAAATTGACTTGGCACTTTCCCTGGTATGAAATATTTACTCACCTTCCCCAAATGCCATACTCCCCAGAATTGGCCCGCAGTGTGAGAATCAGCACAGTATTTGTGACCTCATTCTCCCCGACCCGTGTAAGCATTTCTGTATCTTCCCGGTTCCAATATGAGCTCAGTCAGCAGAAGCCCTAAGGTCTGAGAGTGTTGTCTCCACACCCCTTCCAGCATGAGTATTTCAGACAGCATGAGCAGGACTCCTGTGCTGGTGGGAAGTTTTCGAAGGGGACAGTCCTACGGGACAGCCCACCAGAAAAAAAAAAACCTTGGTGGGAAGTGTCCACCGACCTCCTTCCAAAGAATGAAGGGTTGCAGAAGTGCTACAAAACAGCTCCCTGGGCTCCCCTGACAGCTGTGGCAAAGCCTGCCTCGGCACTCTGTGCATCCAAACCTCGACCACGCCGTTTTGATTTTCTTCCTTTCTTTCTGTCTGATTTTCTTTCTGTCTGAAGTAACCAGGAATTGTGTTCAAAATGAATTCATTTGTGATCAGGCTTAAAAGTTGCCCAAGATGAGGTCATTTCCCCTCTAGTCATGAAGCGAAATGTGTTTTTCTTAAGACCTCATAGGCACTTTTTACAAGTCTGTACTATCTTTTTTAATATAACTGGAAGCTTTGAATTCTTGAAAGCAAACCTATTCTCCTCATAAAAAATGCTAACCACCTGTGCTCATGGAGCAAGATCATGCTGTACTTGATCCCCCACCACACATGTATGCATACACTTTTGTGCACGAGTACACACACGCACGCACACACACTCCGAAGAGAACCACTATAGAGTAGACAGGAAATGCAAAATCCACCAGAGAAATTGTACTCGTGGAATCAGGCCAGTGCCTGTATGTGTTCAGATAAATCATTTATTATTGTGCAAATAAAGGTGTAGTCTCTGTGTCGGAAGGGCGGGATTTGGGCCGACCAAAGTGGGACAGCAGAGGAGAGGGACCGGAAACCTCGCTGAGTCTTTGACCAGCTTAGCAAGAGCCTTTAACTGTGATAACCGAGTCCTGGGCATCCTAATGTATGAAAGAAACTATTCAAACGCAAGGAGACAACCACCAGCGTCTGCCAACACCTCTGGTGGCCTCCTTGGAGATGGGGGTCCTCCGCTAAGGGTATGCCAAGTCCTAAACTGTCCCACCTTGCGTCCGTCATCCACTCCTGCCCAAGGCCACCTGGCAAGCAGGGTGGAGCTGAGCACCGACACTTGGCGGCCCCTAAGTAGCTCGCTGAAACCTGCATTCACCCAGGAGCAAATGAATGAGAAGGAAGGAGAAGGAAGGAGGCCTTTGCTGCCGGCCCTCAATGGCTTTTCCCTGCAGAGCTCTTTTGGCCAGTGATTTGGGGAGTGGAAATCTGTGAACGCCTAACCCTTGGACACAGCAACTCCATCCCCTCCTGTAGAGAGTGGCCACCTAGAAAGTCCCCTGACCACTTTCCGTCCTTCTGGTGCCATGGGAGGAACACAGAGAGGTCTGGGGCTGGGGCAACACCCTCCCCCCCACCCCGCCCAACTAGGGAAGGAAGAGGGTACGCAAACCCGAGGCAGGTGTCTCTGTGTTCACAGTTCTAGGTTCATATTGTGTAGGCTTCAGTTGTTGACTGTTTCTGAAGTTTGGGAGCCTTTGTTTAAGAGTGTGTGGGAGGTAGGGGGAGATGAAATGACAGCGTGGAGGAGGATGAGGAGGAGGAGGAGGAAGCCCTCGCCATATAAAATTCATGCAGACTAAACAGTTTCTGGAACAGCATAAATAAAGCGGATGCAACCCCACTTCAGAATCAAAAGCAATCTAATTAAAGTCTCTTAAGTTGTAAAGAGTTTTAAATGTCCTGCGTTGAAGGCGGATGCCCGCAGATGCAGTGGGCCTGACGTCAGCGGCCGGGCCTGGGCCTCGAGCGAGGCCATTTGCTATTCTGTTTCAGGCAGGCTGCGTTGTCTTATTTTGGAACCAGCTTGGTGGGGGGTTTGCTTTGCTCCTGCTTCTGAGCCCTGAGCTTCAAAGGCTGAAATTAATGGTGAACAAAATTGTGCGGCTCTGGCCGTCCCATGCGGGGCAGGCCCATTGAGGGTTATCATTAAGTAAAGAAATAAAGAGGGGGGAAAAGCCTGCCTGCTCCAAAAACCTCATCAGATAATGACCTCAGTGATTGGGTTTTCCTTACCAAACAGCATCCAGAGATTATCAACCCATGGAAGGAGGGAGGAGGGACGGAAAGGAAGAGGCGAGCACAGCCTTTCTCCCTCTTTCGGTTTTTTTTTCCCCTGCACATCTTTTCTTTAAAACTGTCAGATCATTTCAGTATTTCAAATCCGAGGAAAACAGCCTGCCTGCTGCTGTATTTGAAGTTGTAATGGTGTCAAAAAGTCACGACTGACTGACAGCCGTCAGTCCCAGAGGGGCTCATTAAATCATAAAAACTTGACAAGGAAATAATTGCGCATGGCCAGCGACTTGGCGCCTGTTTAGACGGATTTATTGTCTTTCATTATCAGTCCCCGCCATTACGTTCATTAACAAATTGCATTAAACAACTGTTAAGGGCTAATGATTTGTTTATCGCTTTTTTCTATTACTATTATTTAAACATTAGCTGTGTCATGTGGTACCCAGCAGCCTCTTGCCATCATCTGACTGAATATTTTCCCACTCCGAG
The DNA here is from genome assembly GCF_017639785.1 of Mesocricetus auratus. Lineage (NCBI taxonomy): Eukaryota > Metazoa > Chordata > Mammalia > Rodentia > Cricetidae > Mesocricetus > Mesocricetus auratus. Next base: position 5,636,540 of record NW_024429182.1, on the reverse strand, counting down.
CCCTGGGTACTGCTGGAATATGAAATAGATTATTCATTACTCTCCTCTTTGCCGCTGATTTGGTTTCATGTAGTGTCTTCCGCAGAGAAAGATGAAAACTTGTCAAAAATAGGTTATATCTTATTCGAAGGGGCAGCAATAGCAGCAGGTACAGGCACACTTTAATATTTAATTAAGGTTGATGTTAGTCCCCTTAAATGACTTCAGCTGTAAGTTATATTTAAATGCGGAAGAGAAAAATAATTGTTCTTAATTTGCAGCCTCTCCAGCAGGCATTCTTCAGTGGACTCGCTGGAAATTTAGAGGGGAATTCTTAAATAATGAAATTTCCCACCATAAATATTTATAGTCGTTTGTCTACGTAGCTGAGAATTAAGTACGAGTGCCGACTTCCTCATCACTTTGGTGAGAACCGCTTGGCGTCTCTGGGCACTCCAGGCGTGGGAATGGCAACACTTGTCTGGGGGAGTCCACAGCCAGGGACTGTAGGCCCACACTTGCCTTCCCCTTCACCGAGGGTGTGGTTGGGAGACTGTGTTCTGCAGTGAGGGCGAGCAAGAAAGGCTTAAGGAAAGCTCTGTGAGGCTGAAAGGCTGGCGGGAAGGTGGGCTGAGGCGTCTTGGGCCCCCACGTAGTCAACTGGAGCTCATTACAAGGCCTGCTTCCCTAATGGGTGACGGGAGCAGCCCCGTGCAAGGTTCCACCCGCCTCCCTTTTCCCTTCTGTGGCTTGCCATTGGTGGATTGATGGACTTTCCCATGGCCAGAGAAGACAGAGCCCGATCATGGTCGTCTGCACCCCTACCCACCCCCGCTATGTCCCCTTGTTGTATGTGATCACCACTTGGTTTAGTTTATATAACTATGGAAACCACAGCCTCAGGGCTGGGTGCTCTGGTAAAGATGAGGGATGGGTACCTTTTCTCCATCCTGATCCTAGTCCCCTACCTCCATCCTGTCCTAAGGGGCAGATCCCAGACGGTCCTGCAGAAGTCATGAGTCGGCCAAGAGGCATAGGACCTGGCTTCAGGTCCCCTTAATCACTGTCGATGTAGAATAGGGTTCACACCTGGGTCTGGGCTGGAGTCTAGTCCATATTAGTCAGGGACAACTCACTCCCCTAGAGTGACCTCCACACCCCAGCAGAAGACCAGCTAGAGCTGGTTTTCCAGTGGGGAGGAAGACTGTGTGTTAAGCCAGCCCCACTGAGACAAGAGACCCCTCTATCTTGTGCTCCCTCATTGCTGGCTTTCAACGGGACCCAAAGCTTAAATAAATACTCATTTCTGTCCTTCACCTGTCATGCATCCGGCCTGGCCTAGTAGCATCTGCCAAGGTGACATCTCCATAACTGTCTTAGAGCCAATAGGCCCCACACCATGATGGGTGATGTTCCAAGGTGGCCAAGGAGCACCCAGGCCAGACAGAAAATGAAACGTGTGACTGGCGCTGAGGCAGCCAGGGACACCCTTCCCTTCAGGGCCTGCTCACCAGAGGCAAATGGCAACAGCAGGATGGGGGGGGGGGGGAGCAAAGGACCAGATTGTGAACTGGGAGGTCCACCAGGAGCTGGGGTAGTGGGCTCATCCCAGATAGGAGCAAGAGAGGTCCCGGCAAGTAACATCCTGAGCCCACCGTGCCCTTCTTCGAGAAGAACCAGAGAAGGGATAGCAGGGACCCCTGCCCAAGTCCCCCATTCCATCTTCTGAATCACCTCCCTAGCTCCATAAACAGGGCGGGCAGGGGGGGCGCCCAGGTAAGGGGGGACCAGGCTACACGCAGAGCTCAGGCCCGTGATTCTGCAAACTCCCACCCTCCTTTCCTTCATCCAAACAAGGCCCTTCGGCATGAATAATAGCTGGGGAGGCCGGGGAAGGAGCGAAGCTGCCTCTCCACCAGTATTGATCTGCAGCCTGCCTGCGCATCAGCCAAGGGCTGCCTGGGCTTTTCCTGCAGGCAGGACCACAGCGGGGCTGGCTGCTCTGCAGCCTCACGCCCTGCCTCCCCCCCCCCAAGTCTCCCGGAGCCTCTGGCTGCTCTAAAGCCTCATGCCCCGCCACCCACGTCTCCCGGAGCCTCCCCAGGTGTGTTCAGAGCAGGCAGTGCCGGGAAGGTGGGACCCAGGGAGCCCAGGCGCTTCTCCACAGCTCAGCGCAGCGTGGATGCCCCAAAGTTTTTGTTTCCAACTTATTTTGCCACAAAGTGCCCTCGTTAGAGAGAAACAGATTTTTTTAAATGGTGAACCCCCGTGGAGTTGAAAACGAACACGTCCCCAGGCTTCTCTTCTCTCCACATGGTTCTGCCCAGGGCCCAAGCCCACATAGGTGTCCTCCGCCGACTGAAGAAGGCTCTGCATTGGGCTAAGCACCGGGCGAGCCTTACTGAGTCTCCCCGGTGATTCTCTCTGCCTTCCGGTGTCCCGGTTATATCTCTCCTCCATACAGAAAGTCCCAGGACCCTGGCCCCTGGAGGGACACACACTGTGCGGTTGGCTAGGCGATTGTACGGAGCACTGAACTTCCTCTGTACTCTGACTTCTACCTTAGGATGCTGGGGAAATGCGGGTTCCGCCTCCCTAGGCGACGCCACTGCACCAGTCTCTGTCTGGTGGCCATGTCCACCCCTCCCCTGGGGGTTCATAGGGTGAGGTATGTAAGGGGACACCCTGCAGCCTCCCCTGTCTTGGTCCCCCAGGGTGGTAGAGTCACAGGCCCTGTCTTGCCCTAGAGGCCCAAACAAACCTGCACCCTTGGCCAGGTTGTCAGGCAGACAAGGAAGAATGGGGGTAGGGGGGCTCCTCTGGCGGGTTCCTTACGAGGAAAGGTGTAAGGGGAACCCAGGAGTTAGGACCATGGCCCTGAGGTCCGGCATTGTTTCCCTCCTGAATCAGCAGTGTCTCATCCCAGCTCGGGGACCGAGAAGACCCAGGCCTCTGTACTGTTCACTTGGCATATGGAGAAGGGTCTCAAATGGATGACTTATTCCCCAAGTGGATCCCCAAGCCGGCCAGGAACCTTGTCCCAGGGAGACCCAGCCATGCTCTATTTACATGTCTTGTCACTGACCACGCCCACCCTCCTGAGGCAGCACCTCTGAAGAAAGGGAGGCATTGGAGTGGGGAGAAGGTGGTTCCCATGGAGCTCATTATTGCCCCCCCACAAGACTAGATAACCCAGCTTCTCCCCATTCAAAAGAGAAGTGTCACCAGGTTTATTCATCTGGCCTGTGAGTATTACCAAAGCACCTACTGTGTGCCAGGGCCCAAAGACACACACACTGGAAGGGAGATGTCAGGGAACCTTGATGTGCCAGGCTGAGGTCTGAAAGGCCTGCATCCCAGCAAAGCCCGGCATCCCCGTTTGCCTTCTGACCTCAGATACGTCATCCTCAGGGTCCCCAGCTGCCATGCAGAGGCCTCTCTGCCCTTGCCGCCCTTGCCAGTGCACCCGATATCAAGAACCCATTCCCCAGGAGTTGCCTGGCAAAGAACATTCGAGATGCAACATTCGGGTGTCCTTCTTCCTCGCAGTTTCTGTAACTCCATTGGCAAAGACCCGTGAGAGAGCCCGTAGGCATCCTCTCTGCCTGCAGGTGGGTAGGTGGGTCCCATGGCCACTGTTTCTGCACCCAGGACCCGCCCTTGAGAGGGAGACGGGAACGGGGAATGTTTAGATCAGGGCTGACTTGGAGGGTGGGTTTCTTTTTTCTTTTTTCCCCTTGGTTTTGACTTGGCGGGCAACAGAAGCCCAAAATATCATAAAAGAAAAAAAAGTTGCCAAGTGGCTAAGAGGTGCGCCACGGGAGTGTTTCTGGGCTCCGGCAAGGTGAATGAAGTGAGGAGCAGGGAGCAGGGAGGAGCAAGAGGCATTTCAAAGGGTTCTGTGTCCTCCCCCTCCCTGTCCCCCAGGAAGAAGCAGGAGAGGGAAACAGAATTTGTATCAACCTCCATACATACCCCCTCTCCCAGGCAGTGGAGAATCTGGTGTTGGGGTATCTAATGTAGGGGTAGGAGGAGCCTGGGCACCCCAGCAAATGCAGCCATGCATCACAGCCCATGAGGGTCCTCCCTGAACTGTGTGGAGAGACAGGAGACCCACAGAGCTGGACACAGCGTGTGTGGCGGGGGGGGGGGGAGGCGTCGAAACAATGAACCACCGTGATCTGCATCCTCCAAACTCAGGGCTGGCCCCCCTCGGTGGCTCCTGAGTGTTCGGGTGAGCTCCGGTTCACAAGACTTTTGAGCCGTGCATGCTGCAGGGCCAAGCTGGCCAACCCACTGTTGCTCTCGGATGAGGAAACGGGTCTTGGAGAGAGAGCATCACTTACTGAAGCTCTTAGCAAGCTGCCCGCAGACAGAGCCAGGGGGAGGCTCTAGGCCTTCAGTGTCCCCATGCATAAAGAGGCCTCACCTGCAGGGCACTGGAGGTTTGGCCCTCCGCTCACACTCTCATTTCCCAAACCCCGGGAGCCACAGCCTGAGACTTCCATGACCCTCGGCTCAGAATCCACAGAGCTAGCCATGTGGGTAGAATTTGTCTTCACACCACCGGTGTCAAAGTTCCCGCTGTGTGCAGAGACACTAACTCCATCCCTGTAGCTAGCCAGACTCCCTTTTCCTTGAATGCCCCGTCTTTGCTCCCAGGGACCTAGCAGGGAAATGTCCTAGCTGGCCCCTCAGTGGAATCTCCCAAGGTCCCCTGAGGAAGGCATCTCTCTAGCCTTTGTCCCATGTGGAATCTTCTCGGCCACTCTCCCCACCAAGAAACTCGTGAGAAACAGTTCATATCACTAGGGCACCACCATGAGGCTGCCCAGGACAGACCTCTGGAAACTTCTCTGCTGCTTATACCAATGGGTGCTGCTTCTCCTGAGCGATCCCGATAGCTGATGGTGGCTTTGACTAACGGACGCTGACAGCCAGGGCCAACCTGGCAAGGAGGACGATGAAAACTTGTTGTTTATCCATCCCAGCTATCCAGAGTAATGCAAAGAGAGTGTTCCTAAATAAGGGCCATGGTTTAGGGCAAGAGGGTGTTCCCTTAGTGTAGAACCTTCTAGAAGACTAGGACCCGTGGCATGCTAAACCTCTGAAGAGTCTTGGGTGCAGTTAGTGTCACACCGGGCCTGTGTTCAGAAGGGCCTCCTACGTGCAGAGTGCTATTCTATGGTTGTACTGAAATTCTAACCGTCTGAGCTTTGTACGCATAAGGGAGGTGCCATGGGACAGTAGACTCGTGGTCTGAGGACTTGGCCTGGCGCATGCTACCCCTCGCTAGCATTGGAGCTTGGAACCAGAAGGTGCACAGAGACAGAGCCTGTCTCAAAAAGGGAAACAGGTAGGGTTTAAGAGAGATTTAAAAGCCAGTGTGGAGCGTGGATCTCTAGCCTTAGAGTCCCGGCCTCCAAGTTTTGTTCTGTTGTTGTTTTGGTTAGTTGCTTTTCACTTGTGTTGTTGGGCCTCTCTTGTTTTGCTGTCCTGGAGAGACAGGCTCTCACCATGTGGCCCAGAAGGCCTTAGAACAAGCCACTCTTCCCCAGAGGAGATCTGCAGAGACACCCAAAGAGCAGCCAGGCCCCCGTGAGGGAGGGTCTAGCCACCACTGACCATGCTTTTGACCCAGGCCTTCCCTCAAATGTCACATCCTGTAACTGGGAACTCCATCTAGACACCCACAGACACCCCACAGAGGCTTTAAGTACCAGAGTTGCAATTTGGAAACCAAGCAAGTTATGTAATAAGGTTTCATCTGGTCCAAAAGCTGGGGCCTTAACACTGTGTGGAGACCCAGCTTTGACCTCTCACCTAGTCACTGGATTTCCAGGCCAAGCCAAGGAAGCTGGGCTCCCTCCTAAGTCCCGGCGCCAAGGAGAGCGAGTGTTTGCCAGGTTCAGAGCGAGTGATGTCATCCTCCTGAGAACGGCAAAAGCCCGGGTTCCATGGCTGCTTTCCAGGAAAGGATACCCATTTGAGAACCGTGTCCTGTGCCACCACCGTGCAGGTTCCAAAGTAACATTGCCATCTGCTTTACACTTGAGGGTGCAGTTGTCCAAAGGTTTGACAGACCCAAAGTCACATCAAGTCCCTCTGAGAAAACGCCACCACTTTCAAATGAGGCTTATGGAGTGCCCATCCACCACTGTCGCCTTGTGGACTAGGTGAAGTTAGGTAAGCTAGTTTGGCTTTTCCCAGCTATGCTGGATGATAGTTCTATCAGGCTAGCACTGGGTGGGTTTGCATGGTTTCCTGTATTACATTTTGACTGGTATCTTCTGGCTGCCGCTCATCTTTCCTGAGTAATTCATTAGGCCTGAGAGCCACTCCAGAGTGGGATTAGAACCCATGTAGTACATAGTCTCTTAAACTGAGATCCGCTAATTAATCGCTCTTCTTGTGTAACTGAGCGATAGCACCCCTTCCCCGAGGAATTGCAATTTCATGGTTCCTAATGATGCTCCGATTACATTATCTGCATTGCTTATGCTGGGGGTCAGGAGCAGTGCTCAGAGCCTATCTTGGGGATGGGGAGAAATCACGCTGAAACTAAGTGGGTGGAGGAGGGGAGGTGGATGGGCCTGTGCTTATTAATTCACGGCCGCTTTTACCTCTCACTCAGGAATTAGTTCCCAGGCCCGTAGACTTCCAGCTTCACAGTGCCTTCTTCCCCAGAACCCTCACGTTCTGTCCCTAATATTTAGAGTGGCTGTTTGTAAAATCCTGTTTTCCACAAAGTGGTTTATCTCAGCATTTATTTTTAATTAAATTCCTTTGAAATGTGGTTCTGGTTCTACCTGTCATTATGACGAGTAATACGTTTTTGATGGTTGTTTCCTGAACTAACATGTCTCGTTTTTGGGTAGTTAAATAAGATGCATAATTCCCAAGCCCCCTGCTGCTCTTGCACCTTTCCTGTGGGAAGGTAAAGTCTCTGCTCGGCACCCTGTGCCGTGAGCACGGTACTGTCCCTTTTTAAAAACAGTGACATTTGGGAGGTTCGTGTTCAAGGTTATATCTTGTTTTCATACCTGTGGTGTCTTCCTGGCGTGCACCTGTGTGTACTGGTGGAGGGCAAAGGTCAACATCAGTTATCTTTTTTCAGATGCCATACACCTTTTTGAGTCAGGGCCCTGGCTGGCCACTGAGCTCCCGCGATCTGCCTGTCTCTGCCTGACCAGCACCGGGATTATAGCCACATGCCACTGTGGGGGTCAAGCATTTTATAAGCTGGGCTATCACCCCCAGCCCTGTTTTATGGTTACGAGACAGGGTGTTCCCATGTTGGACAGTCAGCCTTTCAACATCCCTGGGCTCAAACGATTTTCTTCCTTAGCCCTCCCATGCCTGACTAGGACTCGTTTTCTCTTCTGATTAATGTTTTTTCTCATTTATTGTGTGTTTATGTATGTGGCCGCAAGTGAGCCACAACATACGTGTGGAGGTCAGAGACCAATGTGTAAGATATGTCTCTCTTTCCACCACTCAGACCTAGGCATTGAACCCAGGTCCTCAAGTTTGGCAGGACCCTCCTCAGCCCACTGAGCCATCTCACCAGCCCCTGTGGCTTTTTTGAACACAGACTTCCCAGAGAGGTGGCGGGCCTGACTCTGAGTGGTGGCCCTGCGTGATCAATCCATCTCCCCACGGAGCCTCTGAGAAAATCGCACTCAAATGGAAGTTACGAAGATCCCATGAGATACCCCACTGGGACCCTCCTTCAAACACGTGACAGACCAACTCTGTCACATGCATCATGACTAAATATAAATGTGTAGGTCTGCAGCATTGTAGAGAAATACTGTTCATGGAGCACTATTGCTGTTTAGAGCTCTTTGGGTTTTGTTTTTTTCCTGCACAGATTGCTCATGATCAAGGGTTTAAAAATACTTCAAGCGCACCACATACCCCTATAATCCCACACCAAGGAGGCTGAGGCAGAGGGATCTTGAGAACACAGCCAGTTTGAGAGACTCCATCTCATTTGAGAAAGAACTTCACAGGAGAAAAGTGTTGGAAATACTGGGTCAGGCACGCACTGTAGTCTAGCACTCCAGAGATGGAGGCCAGCAGAAGGCTAACACGATCAATGCCAGCATGATCTATGCTAGCATCCCACTGCAAGGGGACCCTGCCTCTCAGAACCAAGAGTTGGGCACATAGCTCAGTTATAGAACATGTGTCAAGATCAAGACTCTGTCCAATCCCAGCACCAAAATGTATCCATTACAAAATAGTCTTTCTAGGGGCTAGAGATGGCTCAAAGACCACAAGAACATACTCTTCCTGCAGAGGGTTAGAACTCAGTACCAAGCATTCTGAACGCTTACAACCCACTATGGGCATATGAGCGCTCTCTCTCTCTCTCTCTCTCTCTCTCTCTCTCTCTCTCTCTCTCTCTCTCTCTCTCCTCCCTCCCTCCCTCCCTCCCTCCCTCCCTCTCTCTCACGTACACACACTCATATACTCACATACAAACACACAAAGTAATCTTTTAAAATATATATTCTTTCTAAGAATGCTTTAAAGCCATTTTTAATACTAAGTGGCCTGTGTTGAACCAGGCATCAGGAGCACAAGTCATATAGCGTCATCTCTGCCTTCCCCAGGTCTCCCAACAGCGTCCCGGGATTCACCTGTCTTGGAGTTCAGCTTAGGGGCAGGGAAAAGTGTGGTTTGAATCTATCCATTGCCAAATGTACTGGAAAAGAAACGTCTAGCTTCCCACTGGTGAGCTGCCAGTGCCCCAGCAAATAAACCCTGCCAGTGCTCTTGCAAGGAGCACACACACACACACACACACACACACACACACACACACACACACACGATAAAAGTAGGAGGGGCCTGGTTGGACGAAGGAGGGTGCGTGGTGGGGGGGCAAACAGTATGGAAACACATGTTACATGTGAATGGAATTGTCAAAGCATACATTTAAACATTTTTTAAAAGAGAAACAAAAAGCAGCAAAAAAAATCAAAAGAGAACACATGTAAAGCAACTCTTTAAAATATACTAATCGAGAAGACAGAGGCTACAAAATAATTCTTGCTATGATACAATGTTCTTGAGCGAACTTACAAGAGTGGCACCCCAGGAAATCGGGAAAAGTGTGTATGTGACTTTTGTGACGTATGTGGCGTATGTGACACAGGGGCCACGTGATACCCTGGATAGCCGAGCCATCCATGAAGAAGCCACCTCCACAGTGGTGGCAAAGGGAGGCACGGCCTCTGCAGAGCAGAGATCCAAGTCTGGAAGCCTCACCAGTGAACCAGGCGGTGCCTGGTGTCCTCATTTATGGTCAACTAACAGAAGAGCGCAGGCTCTCCCAGGAGCACTAGGGAAGCCCACACGCACGTCCATTCCACGCCATACGGCCATTCCACGCCACCATCCCCCCAACCAATCCCACAGTCTTTGGCGTTCCCACTTAGCATTGGTGGTCTGTTTCAGCTCACAGCAGCTAGAGTGGTGGTTTGAAAATGAAAATCAGATCTTAGAATTTTATGGTTCCAAATCTTTTGATCTGGTCTAATGTTTCTAATCGCAATTCCTTCCATGGTCAGACAGCAGCCCTCAGTCCCGGGGCCCTGTCTTGCCTCGTTTCTTTCTCCCACATTTCCAGCTCTTTCCCAACTTGGAGCCTCTGTCTGGGAGCTTCCCTGCCCTGCCTGCCTTCTCCATGGCTAAATCTTGCCCGTGCTGTCGGCGTAGGATGAGTGGCAGCATCTGAGAGTCCCCCTCCCCGCCTGAGAGTGGCAGCATCTGAGAGCCCCCCTCCCCGCCTGAGAGGGTCAGGCGCTCTTTGCTTCCCATAGCCTGTGTGGGTCCTCCACATTTGCTCCCGAATTGGGCGTGGCACACAGTGGGAGGCAGGGATAGACACCACATGGGTGAATGTTTGCATGGTAGACTATGACTGTCTCTTCAGACAGCCCAAGCAGGTTAAAGTTCACCACAAGGGGTTGTTCCCATCCCAAGGGGTGTGCAGCGGACTCTGTGGGGTGCTATGTGTGGACTCTACGCTTCTAGGCAAGGGACAGGGCGGGGCGGGGCGGGGCCACCCGGCACACTGCTGTATGCTCCAATCTCTACTGCTCTCTTGGTACGTGCTGGTAGCAGCCTGCAGTGGAGGGTGACAGAGTGCTCTCTCCAGGCTCCTTCTGTCACCAAGCCCCTTCTCCAACTTAAGAGGGAGCCGAGCAGCCTCACAAGGGCTCGCCTCATTTGGATGGGCAACACCACGGTTGTGTAGCCGCGGAGCTCTGTTGCTGATATTTCAAAACCTCCAGTACACTAAACGTGAAACTTTTGTTCAAATTTCAAGGATTTTGATAGCCCAAGTGAATAGACAGCGCCTATTGATTTTCCCCTTACAATGACTCTTGGATAACCTATTTTCTCATTTATTTTTAAAGACAGCTCATGAGATTTCATAGCAATTCTGCCCAACCTCCTAATATCAAAATCCCTCCTTGACCTGAAAATTGTAATTCCGCTATAGATCACAGCTGCTGAATATTACCTTTTACTAAGCTGGTTAAATAAAATATGTCCAACTCACTAGATCCCACAGCCGTGGCCTGCAAGCCTAACGATCCGGAGGGCTGAGGCTCCTGCTGCTCACCAGCCCCGGCACTCTCACAGCCCAGCACCAAAGCGTGCCGAGGCTATCTTTCAGCTCAGCGCTGGAAGCCAAGCAGGAGGAGAGAAAAAGGCAGGCTCAGCTGATCTTCAATGATTTTCTTGTAAAACTTTTACAAGGGAGACCTGGGCTGTTTGATGTGTTCTAGACAACCAAATGTCCCCTCGCAGCACAGTGGCTGGGGGTTCCTCCCTGGTGGAGAGAGGGTGGATTTATATTCAGAACCTCCCAAGGCCTTCACGCTGATAGACCAGATGACACACAGGTGTGTGGGATTGGGGTAGCGGGAGACACAACGTGTGACGGAAATCTGTGCGGAGCCTCTGCCGGGACCCTGGGTTATAAGGCTGCCTGAGCTAGAAAGGGTCCCGGTGGAGTTTAGACAGGGTCTCGGCTCTGTCTAAGCAACTCCAGCCTTGTGCATGCCCAGCCTTACAGCAGCTACCTCACCACGGTTATCCACCCTAACCAAGGTTACCTACCAGCCCTCACCATGGCTTCCCCCAATAACCATGGTTACCCCATCTGTCCTCACCACGGTTACCCACCCTAACCAAGGTTACCTACCAGCCCTCACCATGGCTACCCACCATCACCATGGTTACCCCATCTGTCCTCACCACGGTTACCCACCCTAACCAAGATTACCTGTCAGCCCTCACCATGGCTACCCACCCTCACCATGGTTACCTGCCAGCCCTCACCATGGCTACCCATCATCACCATGGTTACCTACCAGCCCTCACCATGGCTACCCACCACCACCATGGTTACCCCATTTGTCCTCACCATGGTTACCCACCCTAACCAAGGTTACCTACCAGCCCTCACCATGGCTACCCACCCTCACCATGGTTACCTGCCAGCCCTCACCATGGTTACTCACCCTCACCATGGTTACCCCATCTGTCCTCACCATGGTTACCCACCCTCTCCACAGTTACCCACACTCACCATGGTTACCCACACTAACCACAGTTACTCACCACAGTTACCCAGGGGCCCCATGACCTTTCTGTTCACCAAGACACCAGAGGGTCAGAAGGACAGGCTCAGCTTCCCGCTTGTTAGGAGAATGGAGGACCACACGGAGCCGTGCTGGTTCCGGGAGGCTTTAGGGAAAATTTCAAAACCAGGGCTCCCACCTGAAGTCAGAGTTTGTGGTTTTGACTGTCTTAGTCCCCCTGCCTCCATTTAGCATGGTTACACTCCTACACTGCTCCTGCACAACTGGAATTAGCATGGCTTATCGAGAATTCAGCAGCATCCTCAGTAGTCGGCTATTTGAAGTGACGGAGGCCAGGATTGTTTTCGACGTTCTGTTGTGTCTGCTCTGGCCCCGTTGTCCAGGTCAGTTGATGTCTTGACGGTTGGTGGGTCCCACAGAACAGATGCAAACCCTACAGTATCAGCAACAGGTGAGTCCGGGTGAGCAGGAGCAACCAGGTAGCAAGGGCGACATGGAGCTATCCTTTGAGCACGCATGTCAGCCCTGACAGCAAGAAGCCGCTCCCTCCCTCTCCTCTCTCTTTCCCTCTCCCTCTCCCTCCCCTTCTCCCTCCCTCTCTCCCTGTGCTCCTGACAGACATCAGTCATCGATCGAGACCAGCTCTCTTACCTCCTCAGGATCCTCTTCCTCCCCGAACCCTCCACAACCTCTCATCCTCGAGCGAACACCTTGGAGATGCTGTGTACTTCCCACCCGACTTCTGTTACCCACACCACGTGCTGGTGGGGTACCTCGTCCCCTGCAGCTTCCGCCCACTCTTTCCCAGAGGCGTTTCTGCTCCTCCAATGCCTGTTCCTACACACGGGCTCCCACACCCCTCCTGGTCTCAGTCCCCTCCTTTGCCTTTCACGGCTGTGATAAACATGACGACCCAAAGCGGTTTGTGTAGAGAGGTTCATTTGGCTTAGGGCCCGCCAGTTAGGGAAGTCCAGGCAGGAACTGAAGGCAGGAACCGGAGCAAAGACTACTGAAGAACACAGCTCACTGGCTCACTCGCCACGGCCCACTCGGCCTTTCTAACACAGCCCAGGACCACCTGCCCGGGGCGCATTGCTCACAGTGGATTGAGCGGTAGGTGCATCAATCAGTAGTCAAGAAAACGCCCCCACAAACATGCCCACTGGCCAATCTGATGGCCAGTCTCAAGTGGCATTTCCTTTTCCTAGCTGTGTCAACTTGACATAAATAAATAAACAAACAAACAAACAAACATTCTATTGGGCACACTCAACAGCTGGTGAACAGAAGGCCCAGGTCACAAAAAAACACTTTGAACCCAGGCCACAGCCTGGTGCCTGAGCCTTAGACACACGTTTCCCTCCCAGCTTCCGCTTTCCTCTTCTTAGGTGCAAATTCCTTTGGCAATTATCCCAGTCCAAATCACCGAAACTGCCTGAGCCCTGGAGGACAGGAATCCCGCCCAGGGCTGCACTGTAGATCCCTCTCGGGCAAAGGACTCAGTCCAAACCTGCTCCACGAGAGGCCTCCAGAATGTCAAGCCTCACCTCCCAAGGAAGCGGTAACCCATAAAAAAAAGCAGCACGATTCTAAATCAAGCCTTGGTGACCAAGGGCCGGCTCCATGTTCTGCCTTATGAGAGACTTGGACGGACGTCGCCCGCAGACACCACAGGACCGAGTTCTAACAAACGATGAGGTCCCGCACTCGGGGCAGGGGCTCCAGCAGGCTGTTCACTACCCGCCAACTACTGCTCAGCAGCTGCAGCCCCTGCAGGTGGCTTGAACTCTCGTCACTCCAACCCCCTTCTCTGCAAGCCACTCACACGTGGACTGCCATGATCCCTCGGGGATAAATCTGTGCAACGCCTGGCACAGCCAGGGGATATTCTGGATAGCGGGGGATATTCCTCATGTGGGAGCAGTGAACTTGTTCTCTTACCTCAAGGGAGACACACCAGTCACAGAGCCAGGAGCATACGAAATTAACCATTTTGACTTCAAGGACAGCAGTGCTGGACAGCAACTGAGTAAGGCCAAGGAAATCCAAGAGCTGATAACAGCCGGGTGAGTTGCTTCCTCAAATGGCCACAGTGACGCCATGCCCATCCCAACTAAGGAACCTCCCCGCCGCATCCCCAGGGACAAAGGCGGGCCTAGGGAAGTGACCCCCCTCCCAGGGCAAGAGTAATAAGTATATATTCTTGTTTCTCTGCTATTGCCCTCCATGTGCTCTCTGGATCTCCCCCTCCCTGCTGACATCTGAGGTGTGGTTGGCATCCATTTGTGGATTTGAAACCGGGGAAAACACATCCCCCCCCTTGAGCTGCTCCCTCACTCTGTGGAGCCTCTCAGAACTGGGCGGTTAGTGGATGCCGAGAGGCTGGCTCCCCGAGTCAGAAGGGGCCAGCAACGTTGGACCAAAAGAGCAAACAGACACCCTCAGCCAACTGGTGGTTTCCAGTGGGGTCTTGACACGGACCTGCCCGTGGAAGAAAATCAGAGTGACCCCAACTGCCACGTGAGAAGGCCCTTCTGTGTGCACAACGCAGCTCTGTCCCCCGATAAATTAGCTCGCCCAGCTGTATAACAGGCTTCAGCTATCCCCAACGAGCAAAGCCGACTCTGGCCCCTGAACACTAAGACAAGCTGGTTGGCAGGCATGGCCCTCGAGTCTGCTCTCATAACGTCTCCTAAGCCTGCTGGATCTCAGGGTGGAAAAAGAGACCTCCCAAACCCAGGAGGGCCCACTGGGCATGGTTGGCAGTTCCATGTTCTCCTGCCTATGAGGGCAGAGTGCAGAGCTCCGGACCAAGCCTCCTCCTCCCGGGTGGCACCCAGTTGATGGCTTGTCAGCTTGGAAAATGTTTTCATCTCTGGAAGAAACAATGCGTGAAAAAGCAGTTCTGAAAGCGGAATTAAGAGCTTGTTAGACACGGGCCTTGGGTCAGGTGGCCTAACTGGGGGCCTTTGAGGAGGCATGCTGGGATTTTTTTTTAAGCCAGCCTTTCTCCCCCGCAGTTCCCACTTAATGAAGCCGTTGTACAAGGCCCTTGGAGAGCCCACATGCTCCAAAGTAGTACCGAGTGTCCCATTACTGTAAACGGCCTTTTATTTTTAAGCTAATGCTATATTTGGAAAGCAGTAATCCTGGGGAAATGATACTGGGACTAATGGGGAACATATTACCTTTCATGTGTTTTTCTCATGTTTAAGGTTTCTTTGTGATTGTCTGGGTATCGAGGCTCTGCACACACTCTTGGGCAAAAAGAAAAAAAATCAAAATAAGCCTTAAAGCAGTAATATTTTAATAAGCATCAAATGCCTTCAATGAGATAAAAGTATTATATGGTGTTTTGATATAGGGCTTTAGTTAAAAACCTCATTTTAAAATAAGAAGAAAATTTCTCAGATGTACTAGGGGTCAATGGGGATGTATTTTTAAATTCAGGTGGAAGGGAAAGTTCCTGTTTGGGTCAATTATGCTAATGAAATGCCACAAGTGGCTGAAATGGCCAGTAAATGGGTTTCTTGTTTGTTGCTAATGCTGTTGCCATTGATCAAAACCAGCCACTGATGGTTCAGGAGCCGCCGGCAAAGGCCTGAGGCCTCAGTCTGAAGGAAGCGCAAATTCTGTGCACCAATCAGAGCCTCGGGTGGGAAAACTGGGGTTTCCCCAGCACTACCCTTCTCCTGTCAGAGGTCTGTGACAGCCCATGCTGCCAGCCACCTCCCTGAAACTCACATTCATTTGTCAATGAATGTTGGTCCCGTTCCCAGCCCCAGCTGGGAAGTGCTGAGGGGCCCAAGTTACGAAACGAAACCAAGACTCCGGATTTCACACACACACACACACACACACACACACACACACACACACAGCCCAGCTAGAACTGTGGGCTCCTTTAGAACTGAAAGGGAAAGCCTTGAAGATCCTGCATTTGGTTGTAGCAAATGAGGAAACTGAGGGTTAGAGAGAGAGAGAGAGAGAGAGAGAGGAACTAATCTGCCCAAGGGCACCAGCAAGCTCATTGCAGAACCAAGAATAGAAAGGCAGTCTCCTGACTCCCTCTGGGTCTCGTGCCTCAGGCCTTTCCCTCCCTGCCGTGACACAACCAGAGTTTGGGCAGCACCCTCCTCCCCATGCTCTCAGCCCCACCCCACCCCCTAAGCACAAGGGTCAGATTGGAATCAGACTGTGGGTAGGTCGTGGTAAGGCTTCAGTCTGTCTCTCCATCTATTAACTGAAGACGGGAGTTGGATTTCAAGTGCAAAGAGAAACGCAGAGGTTGGGGAGATGGTTCCTCAGGAAAGAAGTCTGCTGTACAAGCATCAGGGCTGACTTCAGTCCCCAGAGTCGGTGGAAAACAAAGCAAAGCAAAAAAAAAAAAAAAAAAAAAAAACTGTGGTGACACACAATAATCCCAGTGCTAGGGATGCAGGGACAAGTAGATCCCTGAGCTAGCCGGCGTGTGCACCCACAGTCACAGGCACACACACACACGTGTGCACACACAGAAAATGCAGTCGACTCTGGAGAGATGGGACATTAAAGTGGGTATGGGACCCATGGTGTCAGACTGCTGTGTGGATGCCACCACGCTCAGGTAATTCTTTGAATCCAAGATCTGGAATCTTCAGAAGAATAAACCTTACAGAAAAGTTGCTACAGAAGGGAAGTCACCAAGAAGCTGGGAAGGAGGAACACTCTGAAGATAATGTGATACCCTTCATCCTGTCTCACTCAGGTCGTCCTGAGTGGTCCTCAGCTACCCAATTCTCAGGTAGGCTGAGTGGGCTCTTCTCCCTCGAACCAGGGCCACGGCTACCTAACGGGGCACCCTCGCCTTGGGAATCCTGTTCTGTCTCAGCCAGCCGACATCAAGTGCTTATATGACGATCCTCTCTGAGCCTCGGTTTGCTGCTCTGCAAAGTGGGAAATCCTGTCTTGGAAAGCTGTAGTCAGCATGGCTTGCCAGGGGAACAGTTGCCGAGCACCGGGGAAACACGCGTGCACACACAGAAAATGCAGATGACTCTGGAGAAGCAGTGTTGTCTCAGCTCTGTCCTTGGGAAAGTGTAGATAAGTCCCAGCCACGGATAACTCTGAAGCCGAACTTGAGGATTGGGAACTCTGCATATGTTTGCATTTTGTATTTGTGTGTGTGCATGCGTGCGTGCGTGTGTTCATTTGTGCGCAGGTACACAGGAGTACAATGTGCACGTGGAGGCCAGAGCTCAACACTGGTTGTCTTCTTGAATCACTCGACAGTTTGTTTGGCTCTCAGGGGTGCTTGCTTTGTCTTTGTGTGATTGTGTGATTGACTGTTTGGCTGGTTTGCATGTCTTTGTGTGATTGTGTGATTGTGTGATTGACTGTTTGGCTGGTTTGCATGTCTTTGTGTGATTGTGTGATTGTGTGATTGACTGTTTGGCTGGTTTGCATGTCTTTGTGTGATTGTGTGATTGTGTGATTGACTGTTTGGCTGGTTTGCATGTCTTTGTGTGATTGTGTGATTGTGTGATTGACTGTTTGGCTGGTTTGCATGTCTTTGTGTGATTGTGTGATTGTGTGATTGACTGTTTGGCTGGTTTGCATGTCTTTGCATCACGTGTGTGCCTGGTGTCCACAGGGATCAGAAGATCCCTTGGAACAGAATTATGGGTGATTGTGAAACTGTGTGGGTGCTGGGATCTGAACCTAGGTTCCTCTGCAAGAGCAGCGAACTTTCCTAATGGCTGGACCATCTCTCCAGTCCTCCACCTCGAATTCTGAGACAAGATCTCTCACTGGAATCACCAGCTCAGCTAGGATTGCTGCCACTTGGCCCCAGGGATCTGCCTGCCTGTCTCTCTAGTACCAGGAACACAAACACACGCCACTGTTCTTGGCTTTTTTTTTACATCCATTCTGGGGGTTGAACTGGGGTTCTCCTGCGTCGAGAGCAAGCATCTTACTGACTCAGCCATCTCCCCACTCTACTCTCTTTTTAAAAGCAGGGGCTCGCTATGGAGCCCAGGCTGGCCTTGAACTCACCATTCTCCTGCCTTTAAAACAGCACGGGTAGATGAACCGTCTGCATCCGGATTGCCTCAGCACCCTGATGAGGTGCAACCACCTGAGACTAGAGGTAGGGAAGGAAGAGAAGGATCTCCTGTAGCTGGCGGAAGACGGAGGAACAGGGGTCCATCCAGGTTAGGGCCAGAAGTCTGAGTCTGACCCCCATTTACCCTCCAAGTGGGGCCCGCAGTGCCTGCCCTCATTAAAGCTGTAAGGATCTGAGTTCTTGCCTCAGAAACACTAAGGCATTTGGTAACCACACCTCTAATGTCCTGGCCATGCTGCTGGCCCAGAGAAAAGACAGACCCCCAAAAAACCCAGGGCAAAGCCACAAAACCAGACCCTTCCCTGCCTACCTATTCTACTCCCAAGACAGGCTGCATAGGGGGAGCCGACACCCAGAAAAACCCTGAAACATGTGGTCCTGATGGCTGCGGGGAGTCTCGGGGACCTGGGGATAAAACCTTCTGCATGATAGAAGAGACAACTTCCAGGTCACATTTCCCATCCAAAGCAAAACTGAGTTACTGAAATACTTAAAATGCCAAGGAACTGCAGTGTGCCAAGCCTGGGGACACATACCTATAAGCTGAGTACACAGAAGACTGAGACAGGAGACTGTCAAGTTTGTGCTTGGCATGGGCTCCATAGAAAACCCCTGTACTTGGCAAATAAACCATCGTGGTGGCTCATGTCCGGCTACAAGCTTGAGGTCCGCGGTGTCATGCTATTTCCACACTCAGTACAAGTACTCTAAACATCAGCTCGGAACCACTCTTGGTTGCCTGAACTAGGCCCACACAAGACCCAGTCAATCAGTCGAGGAAGGGGGAGGGGCTCACTGGGCCCCACGGTTTACCTCTGAGCTAGTGGCTATTGACAGCCCCTGGGGAAGGGGGTGGCTACTGTCTTTAGTTATGTTCCCCCCTGCAGAGCCCGCCAGGCTTCCACTGACTGCACACGGGCAGCCCCGGTTAATCTCAGTGGGCCACAAAACAGAGTAAATAGTCATGGATCTGTGAGAGCCTTGTGGGGAGGCGCTGAGCAGGAGTGGGTGCGCTATGCCCTGCAGGATGTGTGCGGTATCTAAAAACGCACCCTTAAGGGTGCACAAAAAAAATTACCATTGGGAATAAGCCTGGATCCAGAGTTTCCGTCCATGACTCAATTCTACGTAGTAGCTTCTACATAGCGTGTCAAAAATCATGCTGGGCCCCACCCTGGAGCCCGGTCACACCCATAACAGCGAGGGAAAGAAGGGAGGTGAGGGCCCAGGGAGCCTCCATTATAGCTCTGCACCTGTGGGTATGGGGATGTCTGGAGCAGGGTGAGAGAGGACACAGTAGTGCTGGGGGCAGGAGACACAGCAGAGTGGCCTCAGCTCCAGGAACTCGCTGGGCCACCGGGGGCCTAAGTGCACCAGTTGTTACTGAGGCTCTGTGTGCCAGGAGGCGGTTGCATGTGTGTGCAGCTCCTGCTGGGATTCGAGGCAACCCTCTTCCCTATGCATCTCACTTCAGCAGATCTCTTATCTACAATGAGCAGCCTAGGAAATGGGACCCACAGGAGGCCAGATAGCCATCTCTAGTGACAATCCAGGAAACCAAACAAAAACCTCCATGACGAGGGGCCCCATGTACCCAGACCTTGATTAACCACTCAGCTTTCCTAACTTTGGTCAATAATTCCAGTGTAGGAGAACCGGTGCATACCCGATCCCATGGGTGCTACTTGTAGTTAGCCTCCCAAGGCTCCCCAGGCCAGTGGCCTCTGAGCCACTGCTGAACACAGGTGATGATGGCTGACCCCAGCCAGCAAAGGATAAATAGACTTGCTTGTGTTCGCTGGTTAGTCCTCAGGGTTAGTCCTCATCATTGCTTCTACAGTAGCAAGATGGCCAGCCTCTGCAGTGCCAGGGTGGCCAGCAGTGCCAGGGTGGCCAGCCTCTGCAGTGCCAGGGTGACCAGCAGTGCCAGGGTAGCCAGCCTCTGCAGTGCCAGGGTGGCTAGCTCCCAGGGGCCTTAGCAGCTAATCTGTGCTTACTGAGATTGTTTCTTCCCCTCCCTTCCTATGGAGAGCCCCCCCCTGCCTTCTCCCCACCTGTTGAAGAAAACTGGCCCCCTAAAGGGTCACTGGAGCACAGGGCCATAAAAATCACCTGGCTCCCAGGACAGTGGACTCTGGGGGAAGGTGAGCTGGAAATGACCCCAGCTCAGCATCCAGCAATGAGACTGTGTGAGTCAGTCCTCAGGTGTGTGAGCAGCCCGGCCGGCACCGACAGTTTCTAAACCCCGTTCTTCTCCCCCACTGGCACTCCACTGTCCCCGAGTCCTTCCCGCATCTCGTGCGGATGAGCCTCTGCGACGGCAGCTTGCCCCTGGGACTCCCAGTGGATGCAACGTACAACCTCTGCACTGCGGGAACAAAAGAACACTTAAGAAGCGGAGTGATGCTGTTCATTTTAATTTTGTGGCTTTTCCCCCTCCCCAACTGATTATAAAAACAAACAAACAAACAAACAAATGTTGAAGACAAGGGGTCTGCTTCCACCTGGAGAAGTGGATAGGGTTTCCATTGTAGGGTTAAGACGGACAATATGGCTTCCGTATTCTCCTGCTTGTAGACAGGGTTTCTTTTCCACCTGGTCTCACAGCTGTTTAGCCCCAAATAAACACACAGACACTTATAGTAATTATAAACTGTTTGGCCAATAGCTCAGGCTTCTTATTGGCTAGCTCTCTCTTAATTATTAACCCATTTCTATTGATCTAAGTGTTTCCACATGGTCTTATCTTCCCGGAGAATGTCTGGACCTGTTACTCCTTCAGCGGCTACGTGGCATCTCCCTCCAGGCCTCTCTCTGTGTCCTCTCCCCAGAATTCTCCTTGTCTGGTGGTCCCACTGATACTTCCTGTCTGGCTCTGGGCCAATCAGAGTTTTACTCATCAGCCAATAAGAGAAAGATGTCTACAGAAGGATGTCCCCATCACACACTGTTGGGAGACCTGCAAACATCATTCCCCTCACCTTTGTAGCCGGATGTTTGCTGCATCTCTCCTGCCCTGCCCCACCCCACCCCCCAAGCACCGAAGGGTCCACTTACTTCTGGAATCCTCTCACATGAGATTCTAGGGTCCCTAAGGAACCAGTCCAGGCTGTCAGGCCTGGCTTCTAAACCCAGCTCTGGGACAAACTGGCCTTAGTCACTTCTCTGGGTTTCAGTTGTTTGCTGCATAAAAAAGACAAAGACAAAGACGAAGACGAAGACGAAGGAGAAGAGGAGGAGGAGGAAGAAGAAGCATGTTTTATAAAGGCTTTCCCAGCCTCTAACACTGTGATACCCCAGTGTCTACACTCTATGGAAATGAACCACTGAAGTAACCTGAAAATAGGTTGTAAATCTGCCTTTCACGGTTACTAAGGTGGGGGAATGTCTGCCTTGCTGCCAAGGCTGTTTCCTGCCCTCAGAGCATCACTGGCAAACAAGAGTGGACGGTGAAAGAGAAAGCTAATCTAGGTGGGTAGGAAGGGCAGTGGACAGAAGCAGTGGCCCCTGAGTCCCAGCTAGCGCCCACTAGACGCGAGTGGCTTACAGCATCTCCAAATGGCTCAGCAAGGGTTACCCAAGCCCTCTGCCCCACACCCGGAAGCACGGCCCCGTGGCGTTCGCCCAAGCTCTGAGCTGCAGGCACAGCTATCACCACAGCGATTCTCCTCATCCACCTCCAGGCGCTCTTGGCAGGGCCTCTGGCTCATGGGCTGCTGCTCAGAGCTGCGCAGGGAGAGGCCCCTCTCCCAAGGTACAGAATGTAGAAGGGACACCAGCCAGAAGAACCAGGAAGGACAAAGAGATTTCATTTTGGGAACCCGCTCTCGATGAACTGATAATGGCTGCCTGGGGCTCCGAGTGGTTGTCAATAGTGCTGAGGCCCTATCTAGGCTCAGCAGGAAAAAAAAAGCATACCGCAATTGATTGGCAGATTGATTAGCAATGCCTGTCTTGGGTCAGGCATGAAGGCGGAGAGTGGTGAGTGACACATTTGCTCTGATGGTTGGATGGCTCTACTACTATGGTGGCCGCCGTTTGCATCTGTACTCACGGCTGAGGCGGATGTGTGCATTGTAACCATCCGCCTGTGAAATTAGTCCCACAAGACTTGACCGCAGGAAGAAATCCAGACCTGGGAGTTGCTGGTGAAGAACAGGGGGAAGATACCGTGCTTCCTTCCCAGCCTCGGTTTCCTCATGGGTACATCAGGAGTCGGGTTAGATCTGCAGGCTGCAGAAGACCCCCGGCGCTCAGGCTGCGGAAGGTTAGGGGAAGGAAGCCCAGCACTCTTCTTTCCTCTGTCTTAGACTGGGCGCTGTCGCCTGAGACACAGCTGGAGTGAAGGGAGTGGTGGATTCTATAGAAACAAGCAATGATGATTCTTCGGCTTTCAGCTTTACGATGCCACGGGCACGATACACTTTGAATTTTGAGATACGGCCTTTTCTCGAGGTGGCAATGTGTGAAGAAAATCTGGGCAGAGGCATGGGCTGGATGGCAGAGCTCCCTGGGAGGCTGAGGCAGGGAAATTGTTTAAACCCAAGAATTTGAGGACAACATCGCAAAACCTTACAAACACTCAAACACACACACACAGACACACACACACTCACACACACACACAGAGTATGGTACAGGGCTAAGCGGTGACAGCAAGCCACAGCTCCCAGTCACACAGTCTGCCACCATGGGATAGGACCACGAGGGTGTGCCGATGCCAGTCTTAAGCAGGTGGTCTGCAGGCTGATAGCTATGTGCGAAGGCAACCACATCAGAAGACAGAACATCATGTCATGGTGTCAGTCAGGTTTGGCACCCTTGCCAGTGTGTGTGCAGGTGGGGGTATTTGCACAGTTAGGTGTGCTCGGTGCGGGTGATGCTAAGATACTGTCAACTTCTGACGGGTTTATCCCATGTGACACCATTGATCATAGAGCATCCATAAATAAAGAAATATAAAAAAACCGAGAACAGCCGGGAGGTGGTGGCACACTCCTTCAATGCCAGCACTCGGGAGGCCGAGGCACGCTGATCTCGTGACTTCTAGGCCAGCCTGATCTACAGAGCGAGTTCCAGGAAAACATGGGGCTGCACAGAGAAACCTTGTCTTCAAAAACCAAAAATAAGACTGAGAAGATTTGCAGAAAGAAAAGTCCTTGAGCTAGAGACATAGTTAAATAGAGAGAGAGAGAGACAGAGAGAGAGGGGAGGGAGAAAGGAGGGAGAGAGGAGGGAGGGGGAGAGAGCAGCTAGAGTCACTTCCTGACTCAACTCTGACACTGCTTGATCATCCACTCCCCCACAAACCCCCCCCTCTCCTTTTCTCTCCAACCTCCCTCTTCCAAAGCAAAGAGCTGCATGGCCTCCATCTTAACCGAGCCCCCCACCGTGGTTGAACTCGAACATGAGCCTTGAAGCCTACTTCTTGTCATTAGATGCCCTGAGGTCAAACAAAGGAGAAGGAGCGACAATGTCCGCGTGTAAATCCTCCCTCTACCCGTTTCCCAAAACTCCTTTGTCACTTGCTTCTTGACTGAGAAACACAGGGCTTTGCCGCAACTGCGCACAGCCCAATTTGAGAGGCCAACAGGCTGCCCGGGGCTGCGGCCTTTAAGGACAGTGCAGCGGCTGACCAACCGTGAGGCTTTGGTCGGCTCTTCTCTGGAGCTGGAGCAACCACCAGAGCGAGCGAGGTAGGTTTTCCCTGCTCAGCATGTACACCGAAGCCGCGTCTTGGGAAGTCAGATCACTTCTGTTCCCCTTCCTGCTGAAGTTTCACTCGGTCACTTAGCACTTGCTCTGGAAGGCTCTGAGTCAGCCCTAAAATATGTCTATTCAGGACTATGGCAAGTTCACTTTCATCCCTGCTGGGGGGATGTGGGCAGAAATGATGAGAGCCCTGGAAGGCAGGGCCAGCCAATGCACACCATTCTTCCCATGCTCCCTGGGGCCTCCCAAGGCCAACGGAGGGGGACCTGGGGGGTGAGGGGGCAATAGCTTGAAGAGGAATGGGGCTGAAAACCGGCCCACGCACCTTACCAGGTCCAAGCAGGAAAACCAGCATGGTCAAGAGCTCGTCTGAGGCCTTTGTCCCATGCTCTTCACAAGGAGACCCTAAGTCAGTCTGGGACTGACTGGTGCAGCCCAGAGGACTTTCCCCACTGGTTGCTTCAGATTGGCATAGGCTGCTAGAGAGAGCAGGGTCTGTGGTTGGAAAACCATCTCCACCAGGAGCCCCCCCAACCTGATGTCATCAGTGCGTAGCAAGATACTTTCCAAGTGAGTGTGGGCTTCAGTGTCCCACTCTCCCCAGGTGGCACAGTGACCCAACAAGGGAGGGGAAAGTGTCCCCTCTTCCATAAGCTGCTCAGAGTATGGGTTGGAGGTAGGAGGTAGAGACAGTCCTACCCAGACAGTCCCTGGTGTAACACAGTGAATAAAAGACCCAGAGCTGAAGATCAGAGAAGCAAAGCAGCTGGTCACTAGCTCTTACTCTACCTCAGACTGAAAGGCCATCCTGGTTCCACCAAACCTCAGACTGTAGCCTCTCCTCAGTGTGGCTGGAGAATCTGAGACTTCAATGTCTTCATATCCTCAATGTGGCTGGAGAATGAATGCCTGATATTGAGCCTACTGAAGACCCTGCTTCTATCTTTTATACCCCTCTAGTGCTGGGATTAAAGTTGTGCGATCCCAAGTGCTGAGACCATCTTTGTGTGAACTGTTTCTCTTAGCACTGGATCAATTTCCTGTAGATCCGTCTACCTCTTAATCCTGAGTCCTGGGATTAAAGGTGTGTGCCTGGCTTCTGTGGCTGGTGGCTGATTTTGCTTTCTGAATCCTCAGGCAAGCTTTAATAAATCATAAATAATATATTGCCACAATTCCCCTTTTTTGTCTAGTACAAAAAGAAAAACTACTAATCCAAGAAAACTATATACAATAAGCACAATAAGTATATACAATACATACAGGCAATAAGTACATTAACAATGTCTAGTCCATTTGCATTTGACAAATTCAGAGAAAATACTCCATTGTCTATTCTATCTTGGCGAGTCCAAAGTCTTGTACCTAATTTACTTTCTATTCTAATTTGCATTATCAAATTATCTTTTTAAGTCTCTCAACTTTATATACTTTACATTTCTTTAGTGAGTTTCCTTTCTAAGTCTGGTAAACAAGGAAAATGATAACTATAACTATCTAGTCTTCAATTCCCTCAGAGGCCCAAGAAGGAAATAATATTAACTGAGTAAACGGGAAGTTCAAGCGAGCAATTTCCAAAAGATGTGAGAAATGATAAAAACGGCTGACTGCCTGAACAGTCACCCAAGAATCCTCTGTAATGTTGGGGCACCCATCTTTGATCTATATGACAGACTTTTCTATGAAGCAGGATTTTCTGAAAGACTGTCTGCCTTGTCTTGGCAAGTTTTGTGGTCACTCTCTTTTGTGTCCTGTAGGTCCAGTTTGGACAGCACTGTGCCAGCAGTTGAGGCAAAGGCACTTTCTTGCCCAGTGACTACTTTTGCCACAAAGAAAGTAAACTCCATGTGGAGTTTCTTTTAATGTCCATCATCTCTGAAGTAGATTGGTGCTGCCAGGAGCAGGCCATTTCTCATTGTCATAAAAAATCTATGTTATTAAAACATTTTAAATGCCATATTCTGTAGATCTCTGAAGTGTTTGGAGATGACCTGTCTTCCTAAAATATATGTTTGACCTTGAAGACATTGCCTGACATGATTACTAGTTTGATGGTAGTAGTTGACTAATTATTAACCTACATTTCCTTATTATCTTGAGTGTGTGTGTGTGTGTGTGTGTGTGTGTGTGTTTCGAGACAGGGTTTCTCTGTGGCTTTGGATGTTGTACTGGAACTAGTTCTTGTAGATCAGGCTGGTCTCGAACTCACAGAGATGCACCTGCCTCTGCTTCCCGAGTGCTGGGATTAAAGATGTGCGACACCACTGCCCGGCTCCTTATTATCTTATATAGTTAGTGATAATATCTTCCAAGGATTAGAAATTTGCATTACATTGCTAAATAAGATGTATAAGTACAATACCTTGAACAAGATTAGAAACATATATACAGTATGTTTTAACAAAATTAATCTCAAATTTGTATCAATATACAAAATTCGTATACAATATACAAAAGTCCAATCCAATGTAAAATATTTAAAACTAGTAGTTGCTTTTTAAAAAGAAGATTCAATAGTCTACCTTTTTATCTCATCATATCTATACTTTTCAGAAGTAGATTCAATTATTTAGCTTTTTATCTTATGTCTGTATCCTCCTTTTTTTTTTTTTTTTTGGTCTGAGAGTAGATTCAATAATCTACCCTTTTATCCTGTCATATCTGTATCCTTTTTTTTTCAAAACAAAAACCTTGAATCTAATCCTCTTTGTTTACTTATCTTCCTGACAATAACCAATAACCTTTTGTAACCAATCTCCCCAAACAATGACAAATATCCTTAACCGGTTGAATGACCAAAAAACACCCACCCCACCTCTTAGGAATGTGAGTGTCAGTGTCATTTAAGTTACTTCCTGTTGTGGGGGGGTGGCGGCATCTTTAGGGGATCCTGAAAAGAAAACTTTGAGTTAACTGTCAAACTGTATCATTATGCCTCTGCATAATGGGGAAGTGCAGGGCTTTATCAAGTCCCGGCTAGAGTAATTCTGTGAGGCTGGATCATCTCAGCTGACCTCCTGGAAATCGTTCTTAGCCCTCTGTAGTTCAAACCCCATCTTTAGTAGGTATTGTTCAGCTTACTGGCGTTATCATACTCCTGTTGACATTGTTGTGGGGCCTCATCCTCCTTTTGGAGATTTCAAAGGTTGCTGTTAGGTGTGGTCACCATTCACTGTAGAAAACTGATAGAGACTCAAACCCAAAACCTTGCACAGGAAGGTACGGGAAACATTTTTCTAGAATTAATTAGTACTCTATATGACCATTAAAATCACGACAAAAACTTTAAAATATGTATATACTAATCTTATAAATTTGTCTAATAAACATTATTTATGCTTTAAGAAAAGCTGTTAAAAGTCAATATAAAACCAAAGGATTAAGAGACTAGTGGCAACACAATTGTCCTTAAATATTTGTTTTTCTTCTGTTCCATATCAGGTGGCTCTTCTGACGTGAGACAGGGATTTTGGATTTTTCCTTAACAAGCATGCTTGCGTTTAGAGAACGAAAGAGCTATGCTCCAACTCCAAAGTTAGATTTAACCTTTAATTGGACTGAGACTACAAAAGAATATTTGTGCCATGTCTGTAGAGAAAAGTAGAAACAACCATTTGGGAAGATTTATGAAATTTTATCCTGTTGGAACTATGATATATCAATAGGCCAATTTACTCCTTTCCTTGGGACAATTTCTCTGGATTATCTATCCTTTTTCTTCAGATGTCTCATTTGCCCAGTGGTCTCTGGATTCCTTAGATGGATACCTTATTCTCCCAAAGACAAAAATAAATTTTGGAGGAGGATCTCCTTTCGCAACTTATATCTGATCAAATGAAAAACATTAGTTTTCTAGGTTATTTTAGGTTAAACAGCCATGCTGCTTGATGAACTATCATCTCTTCTAATTAAGAGGTGTCTTGTTCAAATAGAATCTTTATCAATTTTGATGGCATCCATAGCTTTTCTTCACCTGTGGAAACTCGTTCATCCAGGGTAGGGCTGCTCCCCAGAGGCCTGAGTAGACCTGACAGTCTTTTTCTAAAAAGAGACAAGAGCTCCAGGCGGTGTCAGATATGGTGGCAACTTGCCTTGTAGGCAAGAGAGTGCACCCTCCAATAATCCAGGCACCTTCTGTTCCCCCGAGGTCTTTCCGGAGACATTGAGACACATGCTCCCCTGTCCTAGGAGGGCCCTGGCAAGCGACATCTTACTGTAATGGATAGCTCCTAGCTATCTAGGAGTTCTAGAGACTTGCAGGCACACAAACCAGCGAGCCAGGAAAGCAGAGCACAGGCAACCAAAGCTGTACTGTCCAAGAGGACATTGCATGACGGTTTCTGAATTGATTTGCTCTGTGTGACGTGGAGTGGCAGTTAGTGCCACCAAGAAACCAAATGTCTAATATGTAGCCACGGGTAAAGTGCTTGCCTAGCGTACAGGAAGCCCAGGGTTTGAACTTCTAGACTTTGCACAGCTGGGTGTGGCAGCACAATTGGGAGCCAGCGTGACCAGGAAGCTCAAGGCAATCCTTGGCTACACAGTGAGTTAGAGGCCAGCCTGGGCAACATGAGATCTTATCTTAATTGAATAATTAATCAAACTAGCCATGGTGACTGGCGGTCGTCATAATGGCCAGTACAGTTCTGGGAAACCAGAGGGGACCCTTGGTAGCATTTGTCTGGAGAGTTTCAGGGGGCAGCCTGGAAGGTGTAACTTTGATTATCTCTTACAATTTTGTATTTGCAAAAACAAAAGCTCATTCCTTGTCTTCCATACAAAAGAGAGTCCCCGGTCAGAGTTTATCAAAAGTGACCAAAGCTCCTCGCTAGGCAAGGTCTCCTGGCCACACGGATTTCTCTGGGGTGGCCTGCTCGCCTGCCGGCCAACCAGGAAAAGAGAAGTCTGTAAGATAAGCCTCAGGGCACAGGAGCCTAACCGGACAGTGGTTATGATGACATTTGATGTGAGTCTCCACCCAGTGTTGTCCCCGATCTTATAACTCCACCCAAGTGTTCTTCCAGTTTCTGTTGAGTCCCTGCGGCTCACTGCTCCCTGGCAGCCTGGGTGGGTTCTTCAAAGTGGGGACAGCAACCTCACTGTCTTCTTTGATTTGGTAGACAAAGTTAATGGCCACTATGTTACCTCAGATGGTAAAAGGGACACTTTTAATCCCAATACTCAAGAGGCAGAGGCAGGCAGATCTCTTGACTTTGAGGCCAGCCTGGTCTACAGAGCGAGTTCTAGAACAGCCAGGGCTACACAGAGAAACCCTGTCTGGGAGAGGGTGGGGGAAGGCTATCCTGAGCAATCTGGGTAAGCCCAGTACAAACACAAAGAGTGAGGCAGAGCGTCTGGGCCATTGGTAGGAGAGGAGACGGTGATGGAGGGAGAGGTTGCAGTGAGTACAGAAGGAGGCTGTAAGCCTGGAGAAATGGGAGAGTGGGGGGTGGGGGCGTGGTTTCCGTGAAGCACTCCCCCCCCCCTCCCCCTCCCCCCCGTCCACGCCTTGGTCTAGACCTCTGCGGAGCAGAACTGGAAGCTGATGAGTCTGCTGCATTAAGCCTCTTGTTTGGGTCATTTTTCTAAGTGTGGATGTAGCCCCACCCAGCCCCGGGAGTCGGGGGGGGGGGGGTCTCCTGCCACTCCCAGGACAGGTAAGGGGATTTCCTTCTTTCCTGTTATGCTTTGTCCCGTAGCTGAGCGGCCTGGCCTGCCCAATTGGTCGCTGACTGCTGTGTGGGCCTTTCTCAGGGCTGAAGCTGCTCCTGCCTGCTCTAAGGCTGGGGAGCACTGATGTCCTCCCACAGCCCTGAGCCTCTGCACCTGGCCTTGGGCGCTCTGAAGATACATCCCCCTGTGTTCTCTCTCCACCCATCCTCACCCCTCCCCGCCCCCCCCCCACGCCCACCCCTCCTTTGTGTCTCTTCCCTCCTCCCTGTCCAGAATGCAGCAGCACCCAAAACCAGAAGAGAAGCAAGAACCGGAATCCCACTCAGGAAAGGGAACCCAGGAGGGCGTCTCTCTTTCTGCCTTTGTCTATCTCTTCAGGCCTTGTCTTTCTTTGTATCTCTCTTTCTCTGGTGCTCGTGTTGACAAAAGCCTGTGGTGACAGGATCACTCAGCTTTCCCCAGTCCTTGTAGTCTGAGCACGCCCTAGAGGCTGCGTTCTAAGCTGTGCGTGTAGGGAGGGGGGAACCCGGGGAGGGAGAGAGAAAGACCAGACGAGTTGGATGTCATGGTGCACACTTTGGATTACAGCGCTCAGGAAGCAGAAGCAAGTGGATCTCTGGGTGTTCAAGGCCAGCCTGGTCTACATAGCGAGGTCCAGGATAGCCAGGGCTACATAGAGAGATGGTCTCAAAGAAGGGGGTGGTGGCAGTGATTACAGTGATCAGGCCCCTGTCTTCATCTGGAGATCTGGAAATGTGAGGCCCATTCTATGCTAACTCTCTCATGAATCTTTAAACCATCGGGACACACTGTACACACCAGACCTGGGGGACACGCACCCTGTGGAACACACCTAGGTGTCCTGGCTCTTACTTCTCACAGACTGCAGGCTCCTGTGGGCACCCTGCTGGGTGCCGTGTCGTGGGGCTGGAGAGACACATCTTGCGGGTGAGCTACCATCTTGATGTTTCAGCAGACACTGGTGAGAGTGAAAGAACCCCCCCCTGCCTCCGGGGGCTGATCTCAGCCCGGGTGGATGAATCATAAGAAGCAAACCTCCGTCGGCTGACTACGGATGGGTCCTTTTCTTTACATCCCCTGTTCTAATGTTTTTAAACACAATGGAAGACAAGCGGAGCATTCTGTACCCACCCAGCTTCCACCCGACGGAGATGACTTGTTTTCCCTTCCTCCGGGCTCTCCTTGGTTTCTTGGCCCGGCCCTCCCATCCTCTCTACCTGTGGTGCGGAGCTGAGAGCACCTAACCCAACCAGTTCTTTGTGTAGTCAGGTGTAATTAATTAATTAGTCCCACACAAGCAGTTCCATTGATCTCCAGTCCCCGCCTTTCATCAGGAGCGGTTGCAGCTGGGGCGTTAAGGATTGAGCAAGGGTGACAGGGGCAGAACCCCGCCTCGAGCCATCAGTCATTAGGAGACTCTGAAGGCATGGCTGCCATGACGACTGCACTCCTGGTCCAAAACAAACACGCTTCCTGTCTGTCGGGATCTAACTATGAAGTGTCCCCCCACGTGCCCGCAAACCACACAGCTGGTGGCACTATTTTGGAGTGTCCCCCACATGCTCACGACCCGCAGATGGCGGCACTATTTTGAGATGTCGCGAGAACTTCAGGGAAAGGAGCAAAGCTTGAAGATGTGAGTTCCTGGTAGAGAGTTGCCTCTGTCTGCTTCCTGCTCCATTATCCCTTCTGCTGCCATGCTCCCCGGCTGACCACGTGCCCAGAAACAACACAGCTAACCCTGAGCCAAGGCAACCCTTTCCTCCCTTACGTGGCTCATGCTGGGTATTCGGTCACAGTGGTGACAAAATTCGTAGACTTGCCTGTACGACCTAAGAAGCAAGTCCCTCGGTGCGTCAAGGAGTGAGGGAGGCGAGGGCATGTGGAAAGAACAGAAGCTTCTAGATGCTCCCGTTTGGCCAGATGGCCTGGATAAGACAGACGGCTCTGTGGTGGCAGCCATCAGGCGCTCTCATCTCAGAAGAGGATGAATCATATTTTGCCATTTGACTGGCTGGCTACACCGGGACTCAGCAAACTCTTGAAGCATGACTTACTCTTCAGGTAAGAATCACAGCAACAGCTCTCCTTTTTCTCCCCCCCCCCTCTGTGTGTGTGTGTGCGTGCATGTGTGTGTGTGTGTGTGTGTGTGTGTGTGTGTGTGTGCGAGTGTCTCTGCAGGGACAGGGATGGACATTCTGTGGCCCCTGCCAGCTTTCCACTTCTGTTCTTCCATGGGGAGCTAGTAGGTGGCGATTGGCTTAGGCAAATTTACTCACGAACAAAGGAACCTCCAAGAAACAGACTCAGACCACAGCCGCTTCTCTTCGGGACACCACCATCTCATGGTCTCGGGCAAGCCAGTGATCAGGAAAGGCCAGAAAGGATACCAGTCCCAGAGAAACAAATGTGAAGAGACAAGAATTTGCACGAATGCCAGGCAGTGATGGCGCACGCCTTTAATCCCAGCACTCAGGAGGCAGAGGCAGGCAGATCTCTGTGAGTTTGAGACCACCGTGGTCTACAAGAGCTAGTTCCAGGAAAGCCTCTAAAGCCACAGAGAAACGCTGTCTAAAAAAACCAAAAAAAAATTGCGTAAATGACCTTGGTCAGACCCTGAAGAGGAGGGAGAGTCTGAGGGAGACTTTCAGCACTTGGGAATCACATGAGAAACAAGCAAGAAATGGATATAATCATCTTTGGTGCCAGAGACTGGAGATCATCGTAGTTCAGGGATATGACACATTTTCTGTGGGTAATGACACCCAGGCTGCTACCGTACTCAATAAGCATCTCAGTTACTCAGTTCCATAAAATTTTGTTAAGGCTTCATGACCACAGCTAGCAAGGGAAATCAGGGATGAAAAAGAAGGCGGCGGGTGCCCTGTGATAAGTTCATAAATGAAAATGCATGCCCAGCCCGGGGAAGACCCTTGAGAGAAAACGAATGTCAGTTTCTGGAACACTCAGAAAGACTTCCAGGAGAAGCAATGAATGAGATGAGTCTTGAAGGATAAATAATGTGTCACTAGCTTCTGGAAGACTGGGCTCATCTTTCCTTAATAGCTGACTGCCCATGGTCTGTGGGTGCCCTTCCCCCATTTAAAGACAGAAGCACAGAGCCGTGATGACAGACGAGGATTGGAGGTGAGCTCATGATCATCTCTGAGCCCCGCCTGACCCTGCGACGAGCCAACCTTCAAAGGCTTAAGTGTTGACATGATAGGCTTGACCCAAAGATGATACAATTTTAAATCAATCCGTGGGCACATTAATAAGATAAATAGAATTAAGGAAGAAATAAATAGGCCCAAGGGGACTTGGGGCTGGGGAGATAGTTCAGTTGATAAAATGAAAACACAAGAATGTATCCCCGTAGCTTGGTTCAGTAGCAGGAGCCTATAAGTGTCCCTGGAAAATAAAGCAAGGAGAACTCCAGGGCCTTCACGGCAGCGCATTAGCCAAGGCGGTGAGCTCCAGATTCAGTGAAGGAGTGTCTCAAAAAAACAAAATACAGAGTGGTTGAAGATGTCCAGACATCTATCTCTGGCATCCACACTTAAGCACACCCTCACATACATGCACCCCCTCACATATACAGGAATGCACACTCACAGGAATACACACACACACACAGGAATGCACAAACACAGGAATGCACACACACAGGAATGCACAAACACAGGAATACACACACAGGAATGCACACACAGGAATGCACACTCACAGGAATGCACACACACACAGGAATGCACACACAGGAATACACACATACAGGAATGCACACACAGGAATGCACACTCACAGGAATGCACACACACACAGGAATGCACACACAGGAATGCACACTCACAGGAATGCACACACACAGGAATGCACACACAGGAATGCACACACACAGGAATACACACACAGGAATGCACACTCACAGGAATGCACACACACAGGAACGCACACACAGGAATGCACACACACAGGAATGCACACACAGGAATGCACACTCACAGGAATGCACACACACAGGAATACACACACAGGAACGCACACACACAGGAATGCACACACACAGGAATGCACACTCACAGGAATGCACACACACACAGGAATGCACACACAGGAATGCACACTCACAGGAATACACACACAAACAGGAATGCACACTCACAGGAATGCACACACACAGGAATACACACACAGGAATGCACACTCACAGGAATGCACACACACAGGAACGCACACACAGGAATGCACACACACAGGAATGCACACACAGGAATGCACACACACAGGAATGCACACACACAGGAATGCACACACAGGAATGCACACACAGGAATGCACACTCACAGGAATGCACACACACAGGAATGCACACACACAGGAATGCACACACAGGAATGCACACACACAGGAATACACACACAGGAATGCACACACACAGGAATGTACACAGGGATGCACACTCACAGGAATTCACACACACAGGAATGCACACACAGGAATGCACACTCACAGGAATGCACACACAGGAACGCACATACACAGGAATGCACACACACAGGAATGCACACACAGGAATGCACACACAGGAATGCACACTCACAGGAATGCACACACACAGGAATGCACACACAAACAGGAATGCACACACACAGGAATACACACACAGGAATGCACACACACAGGAATGTACACAGGGATGCACACTCACAGGAATTCACACACACAGGAATGCACACTCACAGGAATGCACACACACAGGAATGCACGCACAGGAATGCACACACAGGAATGCACACACAGGAATGCACACACACAGGAATGCACACACAGGAATGCACACACACAGGAATGCACACACAGGGATGCACACACACAGGAATGCACACACAGGAATGCACACACACAGGGATGCACACACACAGGAATGCACACACAAACAGGAATGCACACACACAGGAATACACACACAGGAATGCACACACACAGGAATGTACACAGGGATGCACACTCACAGGAATTCACACACACAGGAATGCACACACAGGAATGCACACACAGGAATGCACACTCACAGGAATACACACACAAACAGGAATGCACACTCACAGGAATGCACACACACAGGAATACACACACAGGAATGCACACTCACAGGAATGCACACACACAGGAACGCACACACAGGAATGCACACACACAGGAATGCACACACAGGAATGCACACACACAGGAATGCACACACACAGGAATGCACACACAGGAATGCACACACAGGAATGCACACTCACAGGAATGCACACACACAGGAATGCACACACACAGGAATGCACACACAGGAATGCACACACACAGGAATACACACACAGGAATGCACACACACAGGAATGTACACAGGGATGCACACTCACAGGAATTCACACACACAGGAATGCACACACAGGAATGCACACTCACAGGAATGCACACACAGGAACGCACATACACAGGAATGCACACACACAGGAATGCACACACAGGAATGCACACACAGGAATGCACACTCACAGGAATGCACACACACAGGAATGCACACACAAACAGGAATGCACACACACAGGAATACACACACAGGAATGCACACACACAGGAATGTACACAGGGATGCACACTCACAGGAATTCACACACACAGGAATGCACACACAGGAATGCACACACACAGGACCGCACACACACACAGAAGAATGCACGCACAGGAATATACACACACACAGTGGATAAACACATCTGAAGCTCCTCACCAGCAGCTGTTGAGTGATGATGCCAGCTCAGAGCTTGAACCTACTGGTGAATCTTCTATTTAACTCCCACACACGATGTGTCTGGGTCCTGAGGCAGGGGCAGTCCTGAGAACTGACTGGAGTCAATGACCTTGGCCACCCACTACCCTGTAGAGCACTGATCAGCACAGACTTTCAATCACCGGTCCCTGTGCTGGTCTTGCCTTAGAACCTCTCTTCTGACAGTAGGGAATGGAGCTCTGGCTGCCTGCTGTCTGTGGTGGGGCAGCCTGGACAAACATGGCAGGCATGGCCCTTTTATAGAGATCCAAGCTTGTTTCTGTCTCTTTAAATGGACCTTGAGGCTGGTGGGAGTGTGGATATCTAAGAACTCAGTTTGACCGCTACTCTGGGTTGGCATCCACAACTTTTCCATGTGCTTCTCCAGTGGGTCAGAGTTAGCAAGCGCACAATGACACAATTACCATAGTTTGTTGAGGTCGCCCTCCATCAGATCCTAGCCCGTGAGGATGAAATGCTCCCTGAGTGAAGTGGAGGAAGGCCAGGGGTGCCCCTCAGCTCTCCCCAAGTGCTGCCAGGGAGAAGGCTGCAGGAGAAGGCATCCTGGTCCTGACCAGGAAGGTTCGGGAAACAAAGAAGAAGGTGGCCAGTCAGGAATCAGAGCAGGATTAAGATCACACACACTGCAGCCCTTAGAAACCGGCTTAATCCATTTTATAAAGAGCTGGGAGGGTTGTCTCTCCCAGAATATAATACCGTGTACATCTGATCAGCCTTTTCCCAGAACATTTCAAAGCTCTCTGCAAATACAGTGGAGTCTCTTCAGATTAGAGCATGGCCTATTATTACCTAGCTTTGGAGACACCCCAGGTCAGCAGGTCACCTGGGGCCCTCTGAAATAAGACTGAATCCCTACAACAAAAAGCCTGGTGTGGTGTGGTTTGTCTAACTAGTGGTTTTCAAACTATGTGAGTCATAGGACCCTTTGGGGGAAAATTTTTTTTGTAGTTCAATTCTTAATACAGAGCAAAGAAAAATTACGTGGGTGAGGCTCTGGAGCCAGGGGTACAAAGAGAGTAAACACCTCATCCATTGGGCCCCAGGATCCCCAGAAGAACTCTATGGATGTCTGTTGGACCCTGAGCACCACCCCAGAGGCAGGCTCGTGTGTGTGTGTGTGTGTGTGTGTGTGTGTATGTGTGTGTGTGTGTGTGTGTGTGCGCGCATGCTCGCACCATGTGACACAACTTTACTCCGGACTGGTTCTGTCCTTCTACCGTGGGATCCCGGGCTTGAACTTAGGTCATCAGATTGATGCCGCAAGGGTTTTTTACCCTCTGGGCCATCTTCCTGGCCCTTATGGCTAAAAATTTTAACATGAAGAGAAAAAGGCATCAGCCCAGACACAGGTCCCTTCCCGGAACGCTGCCATCCGCACAAGACCGTGGGGCCAATCCACTTCCGTGTCCTTCCAAACCAGTGTCTGCTCTTGCAACTTTCCCAAGAAATACCAAACAATCGGATAAGTCCCACACACCTGAAATCTTCCTGGACTCTGGTGAGTCAGACTAGTCCTTCTGAGCCCCTGAGCACAGGCTGCCCCTCCCCAGGGATCCCCTCCCCTTTCGGCAGACTGAGTTTGCAAACAGAAACTACAGCAAGCAAAACTCTCACTGTTTATTCAGGGATTCTAATGAAACACCCCCAGGAGAGTCTGTGGGCCAACCGCAAGTCCTAGGGATTTCAGCAGAGCTGTGCCACGGGGCTCCTTGAGGACCTGGGCACACACTTCTTCTCTCAGTCCTCCCGTGATGCTAGGCCATGGTAAGCACTGACATTGGACACCGTGATAAAAGCAGACTTTCTCCAACTAGACAATATCTTTATGTTTCTCTGATTCCACCGCTCGCAAGATGAATGGCAAACTGCTGAGTGCTGCTTTGCTAGGGGCTAGGGAGGTCCTTCCTGGTTCCCCCTGTGATTTGGGTCCTCAGCCGCTGGGCCATATTCAGTGCTCTGGACGCATATCATGGGTCCAGATGGGAATTGGGAGGTCCCTCTCCTGGGGTTGTGAGGGTCAAGGGTGAATAGGGGTGCCTCAGGTGGTGTGTACCCAAGAGACAGAAGCTACTCAGGGACTGAAAACTGAGGGGCTTGGATGTAGGAATTGGTTTTACAGGAAATCAAAGAGCTAAGAGACCAAATGGGGACAGCCTAATTAATGATGGACAA
Source organism: Mesocricetus auratus (assembly GCF_017639785.1). Taxonomy (NCBI): domain Eukaryota; kingdom Metazoa; phylum Chordata; class Mammalia; order Rodentia; family Cricetidae; genus Mesocricetus; species Mesocricetus auratus. The sequence continues at coordinate 5,599,408 of NW_024429182.1, read as the reverse complement.
TGTAGGAAGCCACCAGGACCCCAAGGTAGAGGGACAGAAGAAAAGCGATGGTTTACCAGAGTGAGCCAGGGACCCTGGCTAACCTGCATCTCCAAAGGCCCGTTTAAACGAGCAGGAGTCATGGAGGAAAGGACGCTGCTAACATCATTGCCCAAGGGAGCATGGGACGAGCAGAAATGCTCTGTAGCACCCTCCTCACCCCCCATGCCCCCCCCACCCCCGCCCCCACCCCCGCCCTGTCAAGGCCATGCCCCCTCCCTGCTATGCCATGTAAGCACACAACCCTTTTGAAGCCATTCCAGGAGGCTGAGAGGGGAGAAGAAGAGGGGGGGTCTCAGAGATAACAGGTCCATACTGTACAGAGGTTTCACAGCACCAAGGGGAGGGGCCCAGTGACCCTGAGGACCTTCCCAAGCCTGAGGCAGGCGCGTGATGGAAGCCTCCTCACTCTCAGTAAGAGTCTTTCTCTGTCCCACCAGCCAGCTCCCAAATAACAACACGGAGACTTCTATTGCTTATGAAAGCCTGGCCATTAGCTTAGACTTGCCTGAACCTGCTCTTATAACTTAAATTAACCCGTGTATATTAGTCTACATTCTATCTACCTCGCACCCCCCCATTTCCTCTCCATGTCTCCTGCCTTCTTCTGCCCCCTCCATTCCTCCTCCTCTTTCTTTCTCTCACCGGAAAGCCGGCCTATACCTCCTGCCTAACTATTATGGATGTTCAGGGCTCTATTAAACCAATCACAGCAATAAATCTTCACACAGTGTACAAGTATCCCACAACACCCTACAGCATTCACAGGACGACGCCATAGGAACCGCACTTCTTGTGCTCAGGGAAGTTATAGTGGGGAATCTTTCTGTGGGCTATTTGATATTCAACTAAAACAATTTGGGAGACATTTGTGTGTTCTGACCTGCAGATTCACTTTCTCTTATGAGACAATGAAGATTATGTAACCTGCCATTGTTTCAGGTTTCCCTTTTTGTCTTAGCTGCCAGGAAGCTCTGAGCTAAATTCAAACTTCCCAAACATTGGTCTTTAATTATGTATTATCTCCTTCTACATTCCTTTAAATTCCCGATTCCCGGCTTGATCCTTACATTGATTAAATGTTTTATATTATCTCAATTACATTTGAATCACAATGTGAATCTTTTTTTTTAAGTGCAGCAGTGCAGCATTGACTTCAGGCAAGTGGCGCACGCCTTTAATCCCGGCACTCAGGAGGCAGAGACCGGTAGATGTCTGTGAGTCCGAGGCCAGCCTGGTCTACTTACAGAGTTCCAGGACAGCCAGGGCTACCTAGTGAGATTCGCTCTCAAGAAAGGAAAAAAGAAATATTAAAATGAACAAACAACTAAGCTTCAGCCCGTGGCCTTGCTGTGTGAGCAGTCTCCCACTGAACTTTACCCCCGTTGAGTGCCTCTGAAGACGATTCTGGCAGTTCCTACATCTCTAATTCTCCTTTATACTTGGTCTCTGACCTCTTCCCCCACAAGCCTTCCTGGTGATCTGTCATTTTCCCACGTTGAGAAAGCCACAGACCTGTCGCACTTCTCCATGGCACTGGCTTGCTCTTAAACCATCTCCATGCTTTTTTCACTTCCCCTTTCTAGACCCTGGTCAGAGATGTCCTCTCAGGCAGGGCACCAGCCCTTCCTAAGCGGTGCCCGCATCACGGGGTCACTAAAGAGGAAGCCACAGGGTTGGACAGAGAAGTCAGGGCTCCTGGAGGTGGAGGGTGGCATTTGGACATGGCTAGCACTACATGGGCCCTGAGGTCACTTGTTTGAGTCCAGTCGGCCCTCTCGCTCCCCAACTGATTTGACCAATGGACATATACCCTGCTTACAGGTCTGCTAGCACAAAATCCTTCTCAGAATGACTCCTCTCCCAAAGCACCGGTGATCACCATGGATGGGCAAGGTCTAGCCAGGCAAACCAGTCCAAGCCAGTACCTCTCACTTGCCAAGAGAGTAGTTTAAAAAAATAGGTCTCATGTAGCCCATTTGGCCTTGAACTCACTATGTAGCCAAGGATGATCTTGAACTTACAATCTTTCTGGTTTTATACAGTTCTAGGGATCAACTCTGGGCTCAGCGTTTGCTAGGCAGAAACTCCATTAACCGTGACTCATCCCTAAACCCCAGCAGTAAATTTTGGGTGGAGTGACAGATTAAACTCATTCATGTTGCTGACAGACCGCCACCGGTTGGTTCCTGCTGACTCCAAGCCCCACGATGATCTCAGCTGTGTCCTCGCCTGCTTGGCTACTTCGAGTCTTTACCGGTGGGCTTCTGGCGCTTGCGCCCATCCAACAGCACGGCAGGCTCCTACAGCAGGCACTGCTAGGCAACCTTTCCTGAATCCTGGAGAAACTGGGATAAAGAGCACGGGTGGAGTGCTGAGTTTCATGAATCGCTCGCTCCTTTCTCCCTGCCCCGCTGAACGAGAGACCCGAAAGACGCGATGGAACATGACCATGACCCACAGGGGGCAAACACCCCCAGGCCTCATCCTCCCCTAGACCACTCTGCCTTGCAAAGAATTCTTTGGGGGTCTCACAGGACAATGGCATTGCTTGACCCATGTCAGTGATGAAAACCAGCCTGCTTAGAAATTTGCCCAAAACTCGTCAGGAGGAATGGCTGCATTTCTTTCTGCAGCTGTAACGCTTTCCATGCCCTCCTCGGGCTCCCACGGCGGAGCTGCTGTGCTCTGTGAATTTCTCTCTCTGCAAAAGCACATACAAGTCTCACTAAGGAGGACATATGCAAAAACCTTATTTCCCCTGGTGTCAGTGTGCCCCCTGGTAATCACTGATGGCCCTCGGCTCCCCCAGAAAGCCCCAACAGATGTCCCCAACTCCAGGTCTCCTTCTCCCTCCACCCTGAGTAATAGCAGCCCAGGGATGATATGGCTGAACCCGATGGCTACTTCTCTGGTAGAATCACACCAGAATCACACCAAGCGTGTCTCCAAAGCACACTGTTCCCACAATGCCCAAGGCTGGCATCCTGATGGGAACTAAGCAGGGACATCCTTAAGTCTGTGGTGGACTTCCTGGGAACCCACAGGGGCTAGTCCAGGGGTCTGGCAGCCTCAATGTCTTCCTGTCACACTAACTGCTAGTGACACTGATGGTTTTCATTGATCCCAGTCAAGTAGGAACCAAGAGTTCACCCTTGACAACTGTAGATACCTGGAATGCAAAAGCCATTAAAGGTAAGGGGAAGAGGAGACGGCTCAGCTCACGGAAAGCCTGATGACCTGGGTTCCGTGAAGCCGCATGTTAGAAGAAGAGAAGTAAGCACAGGGTTCCCTCTCACCTTCACGCACACGCTATGGCATGTGTACAGAGAGAGAGAGAGACGGAGGCAGAGACAGAGTGTCAGAGACAGAGAGAGACAGAGATGGAGAAAATGAAGAAAGAAAAGAAACACTAACCATAACCAAGCAGCTATTAAGACCTGTCTGCTCCCAAAGCCTGCACACCTGCCAAGCTACATGTTTATTTGGTGCCGGGAGAGGCCTCCGAAACCTTCTTCTACAGTCACCAGGTAGGCACTGGCCACAGAAGGTCATTGAGGTTGAAGAGAACTAGCTCCTGGGACTGTCACCAGCAGCTAAAGGACGCAGAGGAAACCCTTCCTGGTCGCTAGACCTGCTCTGCCTTGGTCTACAGCGTTCTGTGAGGAAGTGCCATGAAGGCTCTGGCCTGTTCAAGAAGACACTAGCAGGCAGGAAGCCACGGGCAGGAGAAGGCTCATCGCTGCTGATGGACTGTCTTATGCTCCGTGATGGTCCCCGAGTGGTGACACCGCCTGGGGGCTCCCTCGGGACCTCCGGAGGCTGGGGTAGGAGCCAGATTGTTGTGGCTTCCCAGGGAGTCTTCCTCCATGGAGTTCCACAGAGTTCTGCTACTTCATTGCTCTGGCACAGCTTGGCCTCGAGGACAGTCCTGCCTCATCAGGGGCGGAGTCCGAGCCTTGGGCATGAGATCGGAAGTCCCGTCCTGTCCGTCACTCGCCATGGGGCCCAGTGACCAGTGTGTTTTTGCTGCCCTGTTCTGGCAAAGCTTAGTGCTTCCCTTCCCCCACCTGCTCATTACAGAACAAAGGAACCTGGCTCCTTCCCGCCAGTCCAGCGAGAGTTCCTAATTGGCTTTCCATTAAAGAGAAAATAGACTACTGTTTCCACCTCATTATTTATGAGCCTTTCTGGAAGTACATTTCCATGCACCCTGGGATTACTCCTGCCCATTTTGCTTGGCCATATTTTATGATCTGTTTTATTTATTCAGGGCCTCTATTGGGTACTCACATCTGAAACCAATTAAAAAACAAGAACTAAGAAAAACCAAATAAACACCTGGAGATGTCCAAACCCCAAATCTTTCTGAGCCCGTTCTTGGTGGAATGGGCAAGGCCAATGCCAGCAGTCCCAGGCCAAGGGAAGTGGAGATAGCTCTTTGCACCAAGAGATCAGGTAATTGCCACAAAAATGGCAGCCTACAGAGAGAAAGAGCTCTTGTGGACAGAGTGTCAACAAGTAGCTGAGTGGCCTTGGTTTTCTGGTCCACACAGGGGTCTCTCTCCTCATTCACTTTTGTGCCTTTCTCTCTGGGTATACAAGAGACCCTGTAGTTTGTTTACTCCCTGTTCTCATCACCTCAAAGTCTGATATGCACACACGTGCGTTCACACATGCACACACGCACACGCATGCACACACCTCCCATCACAAGAGGTTGAAGGGACAGCGTGGAGGGCTGTGCACTTGGAAATGGCTTCTCTTTTACATTATGTCTCCAACTCTTCCTGGAAGGGTGAAGGACCCCAGAGAAGCACCTGTGCAGCTCGGTGATGAGGCTCCATGTGGAATGCCCACTACCAGCACACTCATCTGGCTGCTCGATGCTGTTTGGGGTGGCTGGGGGGAATCCCTTGGACTCGGAGATTAGGCATCAATTGTTGGGCTATGGGAGAGGGGCCATCTCTGATTCTGCCCTGGGTTTTATCCCTCCTGGTTGGTTTCTAAGATATTAAAGAGCTTTGCTGCCAGCTCCCAGTGCCATTGTCACAGCTGGGTCTCACTTTGGTGGACTGTAACCCTCTCCAGATGTGGGTCTTAGGAGGAAAGTATTGGTCCCAGCAACAGGAAAAGCAGCAACTGCAGCTGACTGTCCCAGAGACACAGTCACATTCATACTCGGCCTGCTGTGGGTATGGGTCTTTGCCCGCCTGGCTGTCTCGGAGGCATCTGTGAGCATGTCCATCTTTCCAGAATTTGTCTTGGAATCTGTGTCCATGCCCAAGCTGCCTGCATGGCACTTTTCTTATGAAATGCAGATAAGACGCCTCCCATTCCATCTGCTCTTGTCCTCCAACTTCAATCCTAGCTGGGCTGGAAGCTCTTCCCCACTCACTGTCCCTCTCCATCTAGAGTCAAGACACTGGTGGAGGGTCTCAGCCCTGAAGCCAAAGCCCTCTTTTTCCTTTCACATGGGTCTGGGTATGTGGAAAGCATGCAGAGAGCAGCCCAAGGGGCTGGCAGGCAGCTGGGTTTGTAGAACGCCATGTTCTTTGGGCCAATGTTTCAGTGGTTGAAGGTACTTGCTGCTAAGCCTGTTGACATGAGTTCAGTCCCCAGGACCCACGTGGGACAAGCACACATCATGCCAGTGACTTTTTCCTCTCGCAGTATCTACAGTGCTTGTTGGAATCATATTTTATCTACACATATGTAGGTGAACTCTTAGGGTTAAAGCTGCTTATAGACTTTTCCTTAGTCAATAATGCAAATCCTTTGTATTAGTCAAGGTTCTCAAGAGAAACAGAACCAATAGAGCATTGTACCTTGTGTGTGTTTGTGTGTGTGTGCGCATGCACACGCATGTGTATGCACATGTACAATCATGCATGTATATAGACAGTTGTGTGTGTGAACAGTCATGTGTATGGACAATTAATTGTATGTGTATATGAAGTCATGTGTGTGTGTACAATCATACATGTGTATGGACAGTTGTGTATGTGTGTGTGAAATCATGTGTGTGTGTGTGCAATCCATGCATGTGTATGGACAGTTGCATAAGTGTGTGTGAACAGTCGTATGTGTATACAGTTATGTGTGTATAATCATACATGTGTATGGACAGTTGTATGTGTTTATGAACAGAATTGTGTGTGTGTATGTGTGTGCAGTTATGCATGTTATGGACAGTTATGTGTGTGTGAACAGTCATGTGTATGGACAGTTGTATGTGTGTGTGAAGTCCTGTGTGTGTTTACAGTTGTGTGTGTGTATAATCATGCATGTTTATGGACAGTTGTATATGTGAGTGAATGTGTATACTGTTGTGTGTGCACAATCATGTGTGTGGACAGCTATGTGTGTATAGTCATGTGTGTATATGTACATCCATGTATGTATATATATAGTTGGATGTGTGTACAGTTCTGTGTGTACAGTCATGAATATGTGTACAGTCATGAATATGTGTATAATCATGCATTTGTAGGGACAGTTGTGTATATATGTGTGGACAGTAATATGTGTTCATGGACAGTCCTGTGTATCTACAATCATGTGTTGGACAGTTGTATGTGTATTTACAGTTCTGTACATGTATGTGTCTACAGTTGTGTATATGTAGTCATGTATGTATACAGTCGTGTGTGTGTGTTTGTACACCTGTGTGTGTGGACAGTCATGTGTGTGTGTGTTTGTATGTGTGGACAGTTGTGTGTCAGAGCAACAATGCTATGTTCTGAGACATGCAATGGCAGATGATTTCCAAGTTGTGTAAACACCAGAGTTACTGAATAAGCTAAGATGATGATGTCACCAGGCAATACAATTTTCTAGGTTGTCTCTGCAGTCCAGATATATCATATACGACACATATATAGACAGATATTGACTACTGGGCATTGGTCCACAGTTATGGAAGTTTTATGATCCACGATTTGTAAGCTGGAGAGTCAGAGGTACCCGAATCCAAGGGCCTGAGATGGGGGAGAGGATGGCATGGTCTGAACCAAAGGCCCTGAGACCAATAGCGATGGTTTTCTTTTTATTTCCTCCTTTAAAAAATCATATGTATGCGTGTGCACGTGTGTGTATGTGTGTGTTGTGAGTGCAGGTACCCATGTACCACAGGGTTTATACAAAAGTCAAGACAACCTGGGGTCCTTCGATGTCTCATCCTCCGCCTTGAAACAATGTCTCTTGTTTGCGCTTGCACAGGTCTGACTGTCTGACCCTTACACTCCACAGCAGAAACACTGTAATTAAGGTGAATGCTGCATTGTAGCAATAGGAACCCAAACGCTGAACCTCTTCCTTGTGCAGCAAGCACTTTACGCACTCAACTGCTTCCCTAGCTCAACAGCGAGGGTTGTTTTTGGAGAAGACCGAGGATAGATGCCCCAGCTCAGAGAGCAGATTCATCGCTCTTCCTGTCCTCCTTAGGCTGTCAGGACAGTGATGTCCACCCACATCGGTGAGGGCCATCTTCTATACTGTCTTCCGATTCAAATCCCTTTCTCACCAGCATGTCTGGAAAATGTTTCATTAGCTACCTGAAGGTCTCTGAGCCCAGGCAAATAGACAAAGTTAATCACCACAAACTGGACCTTCATTAATCTGTCCATTGATCCCACGGACAGCACGTGGCAGGCGGTGGCCACAAACTTGCTGTGATGACAAAGTCTACTTGTCACGCGTCAGCCGGTGCAGCTTCTGGGGCTGAGCACCTCTCTGCTTTACTCTCTGCTTGGACTGTAAGAGCCGTGAAAGTCATGAAGCCTTGAGGCAGGAAGGGAGCTAGAAGATGAACACAACTCAGCGCGTCCATAAACCGTGGCTTCCGGTCCATTCTGTCACCTTTTGTCATGCTTCCTGTTACAGAATGACTGACCTGTTGCTTCTAATACGAAGAGCAAATGTACAATGTCCCTGCGTCCCCCCCTTTCTTCATCAGCATGGGACTGGCCATCGGGGAGCTGTGACAGGAAGGACTTGGGAGGACACTGCCCACACCCTACAAGCTGTAGCCTTCACAGAGAAAGCCTACAGTTTGGCAATGCTGAGGCAGGCTGCACGAAGATAGATTGCTCTGCATAATCTAATCACTCCCCCTGGGAAGACTAGGACTCCTCAGATTAATATCCTTAAGTAGATAGAACCAAATGCACAGGACCGAAAGGAAGCCAATGATGGGAATGGTCTTGTCAAATGTTCTATCATTCTGATGTAGTAACTCACGTGTTGTTTGATAAATTTGCTTACGTAACAAGTCATTACATTACATCTTCAGTTTCTTTGTTCATTGGCTAGTTGATTGGTTGGTGTAATGGTTAGGGTTGTTGTTTTTAACTTTATTTTATGTATATGAGTTTTTTTCTGGGTGTATATATGTGTGTCATGTATGTGCAGCACCTCCAGAGGCCAGAAGAGGGTGTTGGATCCCCTGAGGTTAGACTTACAGACAGTTGTGGGCTACAACCTGGGTGCTGGGAACCAAACCTGAGTCCCCCTGAAAATCAGCCACTGAGCCTTTTTGCCAGTTCCTGATAGTTAGTTTTCATTGTCAGTGTGACACAATGCAGAATCCCCCAAGAAGGGAGGGATTTTCTAGTTCATACTGGCCTATGGACCAGTCTATAAGGTATCTGCTTTAATTGATGCTGGAATTCCCAGCCTGCAAGTGTGTGGCACCATTCCTGGGTCTGGGGCTGCAGACATGTGAGAACAGAGAAACCTAACTGGACAGTAAGCATGCATGCATGCATTTCTCTCCTTTTGACTATGGATGTGAGCAGCAGCCACAAGTCCTTGGCGTGACCTCCCAGGAATAATGGACTGTAACCTGGCATCATAAGCCAAATAAATATTTCCTTCCCTAAATTGCTTTTTGCCAGGGTATTTTAACATAGCAACAGACATGAAACCTGAGCAGTTTTTTTTTTTTTGGTTTCTTAATGTAGAATATCACTGTGGAGCCCAGGGTGGCTTTGAACTCTCCAACTTCCTGCCATTACTTCCCAGTGATAGGACAACAGGCATGTCCTACCGTACCCAGCTTACAATTTCAAATTCCATTTTTCAATAATTTTTGGGACAGAGTCTTACTGTGTTTCAGGTTGGCCTTGAATTCACTGTGTATCCGAGGATGTCCTTGGACTCCTGATCCTCCCTCCTCTGCTCCTTAGACACTGGGAATACAGATGTGTGCTGCCACGCTTAGTCTGTGGGGCACTGAAGAATGAATCCAGGGTTTCGTGCACGCCAGGCAGGCACTCTTTCAGCTGAGCCTCACTCTGATGCTAGAATTTCGCATAGTGAAGGTATCTACGTGGAGGATGTTATTTCTTGGTCTGTTTTAGAAAGTGCTATGCACGCGGCATACTGGCCACTCAACAGATTAGTGTTAATTTAGTGGTTCCTGAGGTTGAGGTGTCTTAGTCATAAAAGATGAATTATTGAAAATGCATTTCTGAAACACAGCTTGCTGTACAAGGAGCACATGAATCCTCCCAGGCTTCTAGCATTTTCCCTCAACTGTGGGAACTCACGTCACTACCATTTGGTGGCTGCACCCCTCAGCTTGGAGTTTCTCCAGAGCGGGGAATCTCGGTCTGGAAATCATCTCACAGAGGTAAAGGAATCGTTGTGATCCAGGACAAGCAAGGACTGAGTAAACCCAAGGGAGACACACGATACTTCAGGATCTTCATATAAAGCAGACCCTCACGGTGACAAAGCCCTGGGGACAGCTGGCATTGCTGCTCTTTGTTTCTTAACACTCACATGAGAAGGAAGCCCTGAAATTCAGGTGGAGACTACCCAAGTTAAAAAAAAAATGACATGTAATTTCCTCCCCTCACTGAGAGTCCACAGAACTCAGTCTGTCGCAGAGGTCCTCCTGAAGGAGAACAGCTGTCTGAGGTGACTGAGACCAGCAGCAGAGGCAAACGTCAGCAGATGGCACCAGCCTGGGGAATCCCAAAGGCAAGGCCAACAAATACCCCCAGTCCTCAGAGTCACCTGGGCGGACCATGAACCTCCTTGTCCTGGCATCTGAACTACATGTGTGCAGCCTCTACCCTGCTTTCCATCAAACCTCCCATCCATCCACTCCTCCCCCCCCCCACTCTCAAATATGCCAAAAGCATGTGACAAAAGAGCTGGATTGTGTGTTTGGGCCAACTTGGGGTTTTGTTGTTGCTGCTGGGGGGTGGGGGCGGGTTGTGGGCAGTAGGCACGTGTCCATGTGTACATGGGAAGTTTGCATGCATGAGGTGGTCAGACGTCAACCGTGGCACTAAGCCTGGGGATGTCTACATCTTGTCTACTGGCCGGCCAGGGAGCTCCCATCTCTGTTCCTCATCCCCGGCCCCAGCACTAGGATTACAGTTGGGCATCATTGTGCCTAGCTCTTATGTGGGCAATGGAAATCTGAACTCAGGTCTTCATGCTTGCACAGCAAGCGCTGTACCCACCAAGTCATCTCCGCAGACCCCTCAGGAAGATTGGAAGTCCGACTCTCTACTGAATCAATTTGGCCAAGTCAGGAATCTCAAGCAGAGAGAGGTAAGGCTCGGGTGGACAAGAGCAGACTCTCCAGGTGGGGCTTTTGCTGTTCACAGGTCCTGGAGCATGGGGTTGAGTTAATGTCCTGTAGATCCCAGAGTCTTGGGGACCCAATAAACATTCGGTAGTGTCTGGAAAGGCCAGAGGGCAAGGACACACTCCTTGCTTGGCATCGTGGGGTTCGGGAGGCTGTGGGCAGGGCTACCCTGAGAACTCCCTGCCCTGGTCTCTTGCTTTTCACGAGGCATGGGCCTGCCACGTGCTGGGGCACCCAGAAAAGGGCAAGGCCGTGTTGGTGTGGAGTATCTCATCATCAGAGCTCAGGATTTGGCCCTTTCAGAAATCCCAGGGAGATCCTGGCTCCTGGCAGTTGCCAACCCGGGCAGTGGCTGCCGAAGAGGCTTTAATGAGGAGCTGACAAATGAATCCCCTTTGCCCTGCCCTGCCTGCAGCAAGCCTGCTGCCTCCCCCGCTGCTCTGAAGTTTCCCTCCCAATCTCAGTCTCAACGCCTTACCCCATTCTTCTGAATGTTAAAGTCACGACCTTTGCGGTTTATGGGCCACTAGAGACTGAACTAAATGTGTTAGCTCAGAGTCCAAACAAGTAATAGCCGGCCAATTAAATTAATAATCCATATTGTTACAATGTTTAACCACGGCTGTTTCCTCGGCGGTCTGTTTAAATCACAGCCAAGGCCTGACCTATTAAAATGAATAACTGGAATTATGAGAAACTATTTAATAAACACAGCTAGGAACACCACACAATTGGGCATGAAATATTTATTACCACTTGAAACAGAGAACTGCCTGGGACTTTTAGGTGAGATTAATGAATATGTTTTAATTTCTGACTCGCAAGGTGGGAGGTGGGGTTGGGACAGGGGGCCTTTGACAGATTCTTGGAAAAATCAGCTTACATTTCTTATCTCACTGTGTGGAGGATTTGTTGATGTGTGGGCCTCCTCCAGGCTCTGCGAAGGGGGAAGATCGATGTCTTTGACTCTATGGTTGGGTGGATGGACAGATGGATGCGTGGATGGGTGGGTGGTGGGTAGAAAGATGGCTGTGCAAATTGATGGGTAGATGTATGCATGTATGTATGTCTGTATGTATGCATGTCTGTATGTATGCATGTCTGTATGTCTGTATGTATGTCTGTATGTATGCATGTATGTATTATGCATGTATGCATGTATGTATGTCTGTATGTATGCATGTATGTATGTATGCATGTATGTATGTATGCATGCATGCATATATGCTGTGGTGGTTTGAATGAAAATGGTCCCTGCAGACTCATAAGGAGTGGCACAATTTGGGAGACATGGCCTTATTGGAGTAGGCATGGCTTTGTTGGAGGAAGTGTGTAGACTTTGAGGTCTCAGATACTCAAGTTAAGCCCAGTGTCTCACTCCCTTCCCACTGTCTACTGATCCAGATGTAAAACTCTCAGCTAGCTCCCCAGTTCCGTGTCTGCCTGCATCCTGCCATGATGATAATGGACTGAACCTCCAAACTGTAAGCCATCCCCAATTAAACGCTTTCCTTTACAAGAGCTGCCATGGTCATGGTGTCTCTTCATGGCAATAGAAACTCTAATTAAGACAGGTGAATAGATAGATACTCATATGTATGTATGTATTATTATCATCATCATCATCATTATTATATTATTATTATTATGAAAGAATGTGAGTGTGTGTATGGATAGATGAATGAAAAGATGGTGATGGGTGATGGATAAAGGATGGAAGGATGGAAGGAAGGATGGATGGATGGACTAATGATAAGCTGACACTTCAGTGACTACACTTCAATGAAAAGATGGTGATGGGTGATGGATAAAGGATGGAAGGATGGATGGATGGACTAATGATAAGCTGACACTCCAGTGACTACACTTCAATGAAAAGATGGTGATGGGTGATGGATAAAGGATGGAAGGATGGATAGATGGATGGATGGATGGATGGATGGATGGATGGATGGATGGATGGCCGGATGGATGGACGGATGGATGGACTAATGATAAGCTGACACTCCAGTGACTACATTTCAATGGTATAAAACATATGGTAGACTTTGTGCAGTGCCTAACACAAAACTTGCCTGAGTTTACCCTGTATGCTAGCTGCAGAGCCAGGGATGGCCATGAGTCTTGTTCTCTGCTCTAGGCCATTTCCTCCCTTCCTTCCTTCCTTCCTTCCTCCCTCCCTCCTTCCCTCCCTCCCTTCCTCCCTCCCTTCCTTCTTTCCTTCCCCCTCCCTCCCCTCCTTCTTTCCTTCCTTCCTTCTTTCCTTCCTTCCTTCCTTCTTTCCTTCCTTCCTCCCTCCCTCCCTCCCTTCCTTCCTTCCTTCCCTCCTTCCTCCCTCCCGCCCTCCCTCCCTTCATGTCCTTTCCTTTGAGATAGGATCTACCTATGTAGCCTAGGTTAACCTGAAACTTGCTATGTAGCTCAGGCTATCCTTCAACTCTAACCCTGACTGCTCAGACCTCTGAGATTGCAGGTGTATGGTATGGTAGCCAACCTGCTGTTAGTTTCTTTTTCTCTGCAGCTCACAAATGCACTGACAGAGGGCATTATGCTCTAGGGGCAACAACCCCAGGAGGTGTAAAGCCTTGGAGGTAATCCATCAGTGCCTTGGGTAGGGAGTGTGAAATATGGGTAGGGAGTGTGAAATAAGGCCGTAGCAGAGGAAAATCATGCGTGAAGCAATCCCCGAGCCTAATAATGTCAACTGGCCCTTCACAATGGACTCTTCAGCACCAGGCTGGTTTTTATCCCTGTTCTATTTGTCATCAGATAGACTGTCATTAACCTGAATACTCTCTTCTTAGACAACCTGAATTTGTCATTGAAGGCCAGGAGACAACAACAGGATTGCTCACAGGAATGCCAGTATTACCGTCCTCAGGATTTACAAGCAGGTATGATTACTTAGGAGACCAGCCCAGGGTGAGCAGGAACCACCTGATTTGGAGTGTCCTGAGATCTGCCCTCAACAACAGCCAGCAGCCTTCCCCACTCACCTGGCGTTTGGGAGTGACGAACCTTGCCCTACTCTCTCCCAGGAGTGAATGAAGAAGTAAATGGTCACTGATGTTTTAAGGAACGCACTAAGCAAATATGGGAGATCTGATTATTAACCAGATTCCTCTCTGAGACAGTTGAGACATTTCAGTTAGTCCTTCTAGAAGCAGAGATAATGATTTGGTCACACAATATGTCAGTGGTTGGACTTGCTGTTTTGTGTCTAATGAAAGCTGAGATCTCATGAACTCTAAAGTGGTCAAATTTTATACCATGACAGTTTTATACACAGTCTATCAATAAAGGACATTTAAATAAAGATCTATCCATATCATGAAATACGACTATGTATCAATATTAAGTATGTATTACAGATTGTAAAGTAAAAAAAATCAACTTGTTAATGGAAAATAAATGGTTCTACTGGATATTCATTGTTACAGTTTTGTTTGAAAATACACATAAGTAAACTTGCATCTATGAGGGAGTATGTGAATGTGTGTTTGTGTGTAGTGTTTGCACTCATACTCATGTGAGCATATTCAAAGGTCTGGAGGAAAACATACCAAATGGCAACTTGCCCTTAGCTTTGCAAAGGAGTGTGGGTGATGGTGAGGAGGATGTTTTTTATGTTGTTCTTTATGTGCCGTCTAAATTTTTTATAGTGACGGCATATGCTTTTAGAATTTAAATGTTTTTAAAATTAACCTATTGAAGAACAAGAGAATCAGAAAAGATCCGGGCAGAACCACTTAAGTACATAGGAGACTTCGGAGGCTGTTCCTTGACATCATCCTCCCCGTCAACTTCAACAGAAGTTCAACTTTTAATTTTCTAGACTCCCTTGCAGCTACGTATGGTGGAGCAGTGATTTATAGCCAATAGGCAGTAAGAAGCAATGAGTTAACAGTGCTTCTGTATTCTCAATGGGAGAAGGCCCTGACCTTGGAATGGTTAGACGAGAACTACGTGGAGACTCTGCCATTATTTTTAAAGCCTTGCTTGACCTGCTGGGACTTTATGCCATTCAACAGAAATGTAAAAATAGACAAGCAAGTAACGAGGAGCCTCTCCCAGTACCTTAAAAGGAAGAAAAATAGCACAAGACTTACTTCTTCTGCCCAAGGCGCTCAGAACCTACTGCCAAGACAAACCTGGTTTGCTTCTTTTAAATGGTGCAAGAGAACTTACAAGGAGGTTAGTAGGGATCTTCAAAGCCGGGAGAAGAGGTTAGAAGGCTTCATGTTCACATTTGCTGGGTTCCTGCAGAGATTTGTCAAAGCACCGAGGAGAAAGATTAAGCAGGGCGGTTGCCCCGTCTTCAAGTAGTTTGTAGTGAAGAAAGCACAGTTTCACTCCAAGAGTCTGACCTTGGGGATCAGGTGAAGAGAAGCTGGTTCAACCCATTCACTCTTGAGAGAATGAAGACAGATTCCTGAAGGTGATCCCTGCACTAGTTTTATTGAGGGACGCAAAGTCGGGGACTAGGGAGATGGCTCGGTGGTTAAGAGTACTGTTTCTCCACTCTTAGGCATATATCCAAAAGATGCCCATTCATGCAAGGATGTCTGTTCCACTATGTTCATTGCAGCATTATTTGTAATAGCCAGAACTTGGAAGCAACCTAGATGCCCCTCAACCGAAGAGTAGATAGAGAAAATGTGGTACATTTACACAATGGAGTACTATTCAGCAGGCAAATGGATGGCACTAGAAGAAACCATCGTGAGCAAGGTAACCCAGTCACAAAAAGAGAAACATGGCATGTACTCTCTCATATATGGATTTTAGACATAGATCTGGGGAGTGTCAGCCTACAATCCCATGGCCAGAGAGTCTGGGAAACAGAACCTTCATTCAGTGGCTGATGGAAGCAGAGGCAGACTCCCATGGCTAAACACTGAGCTGAACTCAAGAAATCCAGTGACAGAGAGGGAGGACTGATGACCAAAGGGATTAAGACTGGGCTTGTTTAACCCCCAGAAACAACTGACCTGGCAAGGGTTAGCTCTTGAATCCCAGACTGATGGCTGGGAATCCAGCATGGGACTGATCAAGACCCCCTGAATGTGGGTGTCAGTGAGGAGGCCTAGGTAATTGATCCTTGGGTAGTAGATCAATATTTATCCCGGGTATACAAATGGACTTTGGACTCCCATCCAACAAGGAGAGATGCACTCTCATCCTAAACTCTTGGGGAAGGGTCTAGGCCCTGCCCTAGATAAAATGACAGACTATGGACACCCCCATGGAGGGCCTCACCCTCCCTGGGGAAATGAGGGGATATTGGGAGGGCTGGTGGGAGGGCACGGGAGGAGGGAAGGGAAACGGAGAGGGACCTGGAATTGACATGTGAAGCAACCTTGTTTCTAATTTAAATTTAAATTTAAAAATAAAAATATATAGATATATAAAAAGAATACTTGTTCTTGCCGGGAACCCAGGTTCAGTTCCCAGCACCCACAAACATCTGTAACTCCAGAACCAAGGTTCCAGGGTGTCTGATGCCCTTTCCTGGCCTCCATATGCACCAGGCACATGTGTGGTACACATAAATACGTGCAGGCAATCATTAATACACATGAAATAAAAATAAATACTTTTTTAGGATACAAGACTGACCACATAAAAACTGAGGGATAGAAAGAGTCCAGCACTTCCTACTGGGTGTCTGCACTAGAAGTGTCAATCATTTCCTGATTTCTCCAAGTCACAAATTCCGCTCTGCAGCCCCTCCCTAATATGGAGCCCTCTAAGGGCAGATACCCTGGAGAAGTCTGAACACCACACGCCCCCCACCCCACCCAACTCGCCCAGCCACTTACCCCAAGCTGAGATGTTGCATTTGGAGCACTGGAGTGAGCCAGGTAGCACAGGGAAATTGAGTTAGAGGCCGTGTAGACCCAGGGATCTACTTGATAGGGGGAAAGAACCCTTCCCAAAGTTGACCTCTGACTTTCACACGCATATGCTGGCGTTTGTGTGCCCTCATACGTGCATACAAAATGCATTACGATTGTTAAAATGCAATAGAAAGAATAAGAGCATGGTAGAAGAAGGTGCCTGTGCTGGCTAATGTTATGTTAACTCGACACAGGCTGGAGTCACCTGAGAAAAAGGAACACCACCAGACCACCAGTTGAGTAAATTCCTCCATCCGACCAGGCTGTAGATAAACCTGTAGAGCATTTCCTTAATTAGTGATTGATGGGGGGGTGACCCAGCCCACTGTGGGTGTGGCCACCTTTGGGCAGACAGTCCTAGGTGCTATAAGAAAACGGGCTAAGCAAGCCATGGGAGCAAGTCAGTGAGCAGCTCTCATCCACAGGACCAGCTCCTGCCTCCAGGCTCCTGCTCTCACTTCCTTCAGTGATGAACAACGGTGTGGAAGAGTAAACCAAATGAATCCTTCCCTCCC
Source organism: Mesocricetus auratus (assembly GCF_017639785.1). Taxonomy (NCBI): domain Eukaryota; kingdom Metazoa; phylum Chordata; class Mammalia; order Rodentia; family Cricetidae; genus Mesocricetus; species Mesocricetus auratus. Next base: position 5,582,348 of record NW_024429182.1, on the reverse strand, counting down.
CACGTTGCTTTGGCCATGGCATTTCATCAGCAATTGAGTCACCCAGCATCAACCTCTGGCTTCCGCACACAAGGGCACACATGTGCACACACACCTGAATGAACACACACACACACACACAAAGCTAATGGGGACTTCATACTAGATGGACCAGGTCAATAATATCTGAGCCCACTGATTGATCTCACAGCAAATAAAGGTAAATGTCCCCTCATGTAAACTCATACAAATACACAGAACTAATATGAAAGATCTTCAACTGAACAAACAAAAAATAATCAAACCTGAACCTGATCTTGTTGCCAGATCTGATCACTAATTAGCCAAAAATACAAGGAACAGAGGACAGATAATCAGTAGATCCAGATATGGGAATCCCCTGGGGAGGATGACTCAATTCGTTCAACGAAGGATAGTCAATAAAAGGAAGAGGAGGAGGAAGAGGGTGTGTGTGTGTGTGTGTGTGTGAATAGGCAAATCCATGAAGACAAAAAAGATTATGGGCACCAGGACCTGGTGAGAGAGAACAAGAGGGCATGAGTGCTTACTAGGTACTTTCTAGAATGATGACAGTTTTCAGACTAGAGAATAGCAGTGTCTGCACAGAGTTGTAAATAAACTAGCTGCCAAATCAGACCCTTGAAAATGGTTATTACTGATGGTTTTAATGACGCATGCCTGTACTCCCATTGCTTATGAGACTGAGGCAGGAGAATCACAAGGTTTGGGTGTTCCTAGGCTACATAATGAGTTCACAGCCAGCCTGAGCTACATGGTAAAACTCTGATTCAAAAACACAGGGATGAGAATGTGGTCTGTGACAGAGAGGTTACCCAGTGAAAGCAAGAAGCCCGAGTTCCAGGAAACCTAGGATACAAGCAAGATCTTGTCTCAGCAAGCAAGGACTCTGAAGACGGTGAGGTTCACCCCATTGCAAAAGAAAAGGGGAGGGGACGAAAGGAAGAAGGAGGCTAAGGAGATACAGCAGCCCATACGCAAATGTGTAGGTTTGTGCAGATCCTAAGTCAAGCACATCAGCTGTTGAAAAGGAAAATGGAAAGTGCAAGCCATGGCTGAAGGTATAGCGCCATGGCAGAACAGGACATTAGCATAGACTGGACCCTGGCTTCAGTCCCCAGCACCATAAAAGGAAGAGAGAGAGTCAGATATATGAACACTGACTAGATTCTTGGGGTATTTTAAACAAAATGGTGCTATATTTCAAGTCTGATAACATTATGATTTTTAAAAGAAGATGCTTGATTTCTTTTTGAAAGTCCACACTGAAGCTACACATGGTGACTCCATGCCTGTATTCCCATCACTCGGCAAACCAAGGGCAGAAGATCAAGAGACCAGCCTCAGCTGCACAACAAATTCAAAGCCAACCAGAGCGTTGAAATAAAATATACATGGGAAATATGCAATGCATACAGTGTCCGAGATTCGTCTTAAGAGATTCTCGTTCATTTTGTGTTTGTGAGGGAAACACATGGGGGCTCTAAGCGGAACAGCGCTGACCATCGCTGAGTAAATATTGAGGCTGGATGACAACTGAGCGGTTTCTCCCTACTTTGGTGTTTTTGAAATTCTCTGTCATAGAGTTAAAAAGTAGATCTGCAAGGTCGATCGACCAATGTTTAAAACATATTTAACTTCCCTGGTGATCAAAGAATGCAAGTGGGGATGACAAGCTGTGGCTTTGAAACTCTCTCCCGGGCTCACAAAGACCATACGGATGCCTGTACTCAGTACTCAGGAGGTGCAGGTATAGGAGCTCACGGAGTGCTTGGCTTGGTTTTGGTATGGTATGCACAAACATTGGCCTGGGAGTCATGAATGAAAAGGTCTTAAGTATGTGAGTACCCTGAGAGTTCTACCCATGGCGGTTTAGCCAAAGAGAAGTAATCAAAAATAACATAACATGTATCATTAAGGGCTGTTTATTTTGGTAAAATTATAACATAACTCGAAGATAAAAGCAAATGTCTCCCCACGTCAGCTGGAAAATGGTACGAAGATGAAGCTTTATCTACAGGTGAATCCGCACAGTGTCACTGAGAACTTCGATGCAGGTGTGTATTTATTAGCCCCGGAAGATGTGTTTGGGATGCAGTAACAGGAGGAAAACCGACTTGTCAAAGGTTGGGCTGGCAAGGGGCCACGCTTTCTTTTTAAACATGGGGGAGCGTTCAGCAGTGACTGTTCCTCGAGGAGAGGGCTTGGCCTGGCCTCTGACGCCTCTGCTTTTGCTTCATATTCCTGCTCTACTCCCAGGAAGAAAACGAGGAAGGAAGCGACGAGGAAGGGGGTTTTCTGTGCACGTGAACTGGGGGTTCTTTTCCCTTTCATCTCCAAGGGTGTGGTCAAGGTAGGGGTAAAAAAAAGGGATTTAAAAACCTCATTGACTAGGATTGGAGAGATGGTTTAAGTGCTCCTTGCGCTAGCAGAGGGCCTGGGCCACACCCAGCACCCATGCGGAGTCTCAGCTGCCTGGAACTCCAGTTCCCAGGAGTCCAGTGTTACCGTCTGGCCTCTGTGGGCTCCTGCGTGCATGCAGAACTCACACAGACACACATCTACGTAAATAAATAGGGGCTGGAGAGACTGCCCAGTGGTAAAGAACAATTAATGCTCTTACAGAGGACCATGTTCAGTTCCCAGCACCCACGTCAGGCCTCTCTCAACTGCCTGTGCCTCCAACTTGGGGTCTGACACCCTCTTCTGGCCTCTGCAGTCCGTGCCCTCACTTATACATACACACATTCACACATAAACATAATAAAATATTCATATTAAATGTCTTTAAGTTTTAAAAATAAATAGATCTTTTTTTAATAGCATTAACAGGAAGCCAGATACAAAGAGAAAAATGGGGGTAAATCCAGGCAGGAGGTTTTTTTTTTACTCTAAATTTTTTTTGTGTGTGTTTTATTGTTTTTTTAATTTTATGTATTGCCTGCATGTATGTTTGTGCATGCCTGGTGGCTGTGGGGGCCAGAAGAGGGTACCAGGCCCCCTGGAACTTATGATAGATGGCTGTGAGCTGCCATATGGTTGCTGGGAATCAAACCCAGGTCCTCCGCAAGAGCAGCCAGTGCTCTGAACTGCTGGGCTATGCTTCTACCCAATTCTAATTTTTTTTAAAAAATAGGCTTTGAGTAGTTCTATAACTCTAAATGATGGATTCTTGCTTAACCAAAATCATATTTGCCACCAGCACCACAAAAATGAAACAAAACAAAACAAAATCTGAGAGAATGAGCTCATGGATGAGCATAATATCCAGAAGCTGAGTGTGTGAGCCCAGGGGCAGGAGTAGATACTATTATATAGTCGTGTTAGCACTGTTTATTTTGATTCCTAGAGACACTTACCTGCTCTGTGGTCAGTAAGGTTAGATAGGTTTAAACTGGTCCTATCCTGAGCATGTCTGTCTGTCTATTGTACACACACACACACACTATGATAGTTGGGATGGGTAATTTTGAATGTCAGTGTGACAGGGTCATGGGATGCCAAGGTATCCAGATAGCCTTATTTTTTGTTGTTGTTGTGTTTGCAGGACACTTGATTTAGAGTCAGACAGGGAGCATGTCCTTCCCAGTGTGTGTGAACTCAAGTCCCATCCACTGAGGGCCTGAGTAGAACAGAGGAGTGGAGAAACGTGGTGTCCGTGGGCTGTCTTCCTGACCGCAGCTGGTCTCTTCTGCTTGAGCCGGGCTGGGTCTTACAAGCGTGGCCCCTCTGCTTCTCACGCCTAGAACCTGAGCTTTCCTGGATGCCAGCTTACTGACAGCAGGTGGTGGGTCTTCCCAGATTACACGCGAATCAATTCTTTATCATTACACACGGAGCCTGCGTTCTGTGTTTCTGTGGAGGACCTTGAACAGTGAAATGGCTTCCTGGGACAGGGCTGCATATTTCAGCCAAGAGACCTGGCAGAACAAATGTAAGGAGTTAACTATAGATCACTCAGTGTTAGCACCTGGTCAGACCGACTCCTGTGCCAGGTGTGATGCCATGCCACCGCTCCCACCACACCCATTGCCTTCTCCCAGGAAGGAGCAAGGATCGGAGAATGCACTTAGCATTTTGAACCTACAATGTTTCCATTAGCTGCTGTCTGAAACCTTCTCATCCGGTCGCATGGGCTGTAAAGTGTCTGGAACGCGGAGATCACCATGAATATTCCATGAAGTTACACGATGGTTAATTCCTTTTTTAAAAAGTGAACAGTTTCTGGCTATTTTCCTGGAAATTGAATTCCTCTCCCGCACTTCAAGTCACTTGGAGATGGTCAAGAGCAATGTTCTGCTAAGCAATAGCCCACAAGGCAAACCTGGGTGCTGCAGGGGTTTCTTGTCTCTCCAGGTCCCGCTGCTTCAGCCCCAAATGAGCACACAGCCACGATATTAATTATGAAACTGTGGGCCAGTGACTTGGGCTTCTTATTGGCTAGCTCTCTCTAAATTATTAACCCATATCTGCTAATCTATGTATTGCCCCGAGGCTGTAGTTTACCCATAATCCAGCATGTTACTAGGCGTCTCTGACCGGCTCCTGCCTACCTTTCCCAGAGTTCGCCTCATTTCATCATAGTCCCGCCTATCTTCCTGCCTCATTGGCCGAAGAGTGTTTTATTCATCAACCAATGAGAGAAACATACACAGAATGATATCCCCCATCATTGGGTCCTTGAAAAGTAGCAGTAAGTGCTCTTAACCACTGAGCCATCTCTCCAGCCCCTAGGCTTCACATTTGTGAGTGGTGGAAGAAATTGGAATGAGAAGCAAACCTGTGACATAATATTTGAACTTCAGCCCCTAACTGATGGTTTTCAAGCCTGTGTACTTGCCAATGGCTGCCTTTGCGCAACGATGGCGCGATAAATGTCTGTGACAGAGAGCATGTAGCCCACACAGCCTAGACTACTGCTCTGACTTCCTGTCTGGAAAACAGATCTTTTGTCTAACAGAGCCGGCATGCCATGTCACACTTTCCCTGTGGAGGGAACTGTTTACCCCGCAGCCAGATGTGCGTCTTCCAGCCTTAAAAACCCTCATCTCTTCATTGGGCAGAGATCTGGTGAGTGACAGCTCTGCTACATCGATTTCAGTCCTAGGTTTTTAATCAGTTTATCTATAAAACTCTGCTTCCCCGGATGTGAGTTTCCATAGAAAGAAAATAAACACAAATAAAATGAAAAGTAGCATACCACATGTGCGTTAATAAGGGAGAGGAAGAAAAATTTGCCAAGACAAAGGAACACAGAGCATCAAGGAAGGAGAGACCAGCAATTTAAAGTCAGGCCAGGGAAGGTATATTGACAAGATAGTATTCAATGTAGACCTGATAAAGATGAAACATTGTTATTTATTTATTTATACATTGGAATTTTGTCTGCATACATGTCTGTTTGAGGGTGTCAGATCTTGGAGTTACAGACAGTTGTGAGCTGCCATGTGGGTGCCGGGAATTGAACCCTGGTCCTCTGGAAGAGCAGTCGGTGCTTTTAACCATTGAGTCACCTGAAGTACCTACAAGAGCATTCCAGAATCTGGAGAGATGAGCCAGTGGTTAAGAGCACTTGCTGCCTTTCCAGAGGATCAGAGTTGGGCAGCTCACAGCTGCCTGAACCTACAGCTCCAGGAGAGTCATTGCCCTCTTCTGGACTTGTAGACACCTGTGTACACATCACACACACACACACACACACACACACACACACACACACACACACTTAAACATGAATAAAAATAAAAGAACATTCCAGGCACAGGCAGGCAGTAACAGAAACATGGGTCCAATGATGCATGAACTGAGGTCAGGGAAGCAAAAGGTGGAGAATTCATCGCAGAGGTCTTCTAGGCCATTTATTCCAAGTGATCTCCAAGTCTTTATTTAATATATGCCTGAAATATTACACAACTACTTTCCAAAGAGAGACACCTCCTCGCTCTTATTTTGATTTAAGGTAAAAAGAACTGAAATTCATAAGCATATACATAAAAAGTTGAGTAACAGAAAAGAACACGGAGTGGAATCCAGCTGCGCGTTGCTGTGTAACAAATCACCCCCAAAGCTTTCTTCCTGCTTCCATGAGCATTTGTCGTTGTTGTCAGCAGAACATTGTATTGTTGCTGTGGTTGCTCCTGTCATTCTGGTAACCGCAGAGACACTCAGCAGCTAATCTGGGCCTGGGAGGTCCCAAGGTTTCACGGACACACATGAAGCATCACCCTTTGTCCGTGTGACGTCTCCATGCGGCTCTCAGGCTTCCCCACGACACGACGGTCCCGGATCGAAGGACTAGCAGAGTCACTTCGATGAGAACTGGATTTGAGAGGGATTGCAGAAGCTGCTAACTCTGAAAGAACTGGCAGAGCACCACCATCTGCCACACCTGAGGGATCAAAACTAACCAGAGAGATGCCATAGTGGCCACTGAGGGGCCAGGCAGAGTCTGCGTCCTTGGGGAGAGGTTGCTGGCGGCCATACCTGGAGATCACCAGCTTCAGCAAGAAGCAACCACCTCCCACACAGACTCTCTAGGTTCCCTCCTCTCCTTCTGGCCATAATATGTACCCGGTATCAGACAGTTTGATCTGTGGGCTATCATCGATCAACTTTATATTCTTTGATCGGGAGCTTTCCCAAGTCCTGTGAACCATTTTGAGAAGCTAACCAGGATCTGCGTGCAACTCCCCATAGCCTGGGTTCATCTTCCTCCCTGGCTCGGCAGTTCAGCTATCTGCTGACAACCCCTTGACACACCCCAATCAGGAGCCTCTTTATAGTCTGGCAGTTAACTGGGGTAATCTCAGTCAACGAGATGAGAAGTATCCCACTCTGTGGAATCTACGAAATGGGATTGACTCCTTCCACGACAGAAGCTAGCCAGACTGGTCAAACATTCCCCCAGCCATGATGTTCCCCCACTCCCCAAGATAACAAGGATGGAGGTGCTCGCATCAGCTTCAGAAGTAAGCAATTTTTCTGGAAATTTTTCCGAATTTACGGAAGTTACAAAGACAGTGGGGAGAGTTCTCATCTGTCCTCCACCTACAGTCACGGTCCCTTTGTCAAAATGAAGACGTTGCCTGTTCTAACTGTATGAAAGTTCACTGAAATGTATAGGCTTTGGATCTGGCTAATTTTGGTGTGTGATATTTATTTTATTTGCAAGGGTTTTTTTTTAAGCATACTCTTTTTTTTAAGATTTATTTATTTATTACGAACACAACACCCTACCTCCATGTAGGTCTACACACCAGAAGAGAGCACCAGATCTCATTACAGATGGTTGTGAGCCACCATGTGGTTCCTGGGAATTGAACTCATGACCTCTGGAAGAGCAGTCAGTGCTCTTAACCTCTGAGTCATCTCTCCAGCCCCAAGGGTTTTTTTTTATATATAATAAAAATTTCTAAAAAAACATTATCCTTGGCAGGAAGCACATTTCCATTTCCAGCGTTTCCCTACTAACATCCCTCTGTTATTCCGAGATTCCACCACCCTCCAGGGTTCCAGTGACATTAGGTTGTCATATTCTCAGTATCCCCGGTCTGTGACTGTCTTTTGGTCTTTTGTGTCCTTGCTAGCATTTGTAGAGCAACTGCCAGGCTGGTTTTCTGTAGAAATGACTCTCAGTTGCAATGACTGCTGTATCTCATACTAAACTAAGGAGTGGAAATTCCTACATTTTCTTGGCACTTGGTATCAACCGGTCGTGTGATTATGATCTGCATGTGCACTCACACACTGTGCAGGTACATGGCGTGTGTGTGTGTGTGTGTGTGTGTGTGTGTGTGTGTGTGTGTGTGTGTGCGCGCGCGCGTGAGCACGTGTAGAATTTGAAGAACAACCTGAGATTCTGTTCTGGATAGTTTTGTTTTGTTTTGTTTTTTGCCATGACACAAACTTCACCTGAGGAAGAGGAAATCTCATCTGAGGGACTGCTTCCTCTAGGCTGACTTGTAGATGTATCTATGGGGCATTTTCTTGAGGAACGATTAGTGTGGCAGGGTCCGGCCCTCTGTGGGCGGTGCTGCCTCCAGGTAGGTGGGCCAGAGTTGTATGAGAAAGCAGGCTGGGCGAGCATGACAGATACGTCAGTAAGCAGCGTTCCTCCACAGGCTTGCTCCAGTTCCCACCTTTTCTTTTTTTCCCCTCCGGTTGGAATGTAACTTGTAATTCAAATAAGCCCTCTCCTTCCCCAAATGGCTTGAGGTGTTTTCCACAACAACAGACAGCAAACTAGAAGAGGTGTCATTCCTGAGGCCACATCCATCTTGTGTTTTAAGGCAGGGCCTCTCACTGGCAGGGAGCTCCCTGAGTAGGTTAAGGTAGCTGACCTTTGAGCCCAGGGATCCGCCTGCCTCTGCCTCCCGAGTGCTGGGATTAAGGGTGTGCGCCACCACCGCCCAGCGCTTTTTTTTTTTTTTAATGTGGGGATTGGGGCTCGAACTCGGGTCTTGGTGCTTGTGAGGCAAGCGCTTTATAATCCCACCACCACCCTCCCCAGCTACCACCCTCCCCAGCTACCACCCTCCCCAGCTACCACCCTCCCCAGCTACCACCCTCCCCAGCTCTCAACCGGTTTTATCACTGGTGATATGAACCTTGAGACTAATCTTAGCTAAGGTGTGATTCGTGAGTCTCTCCACCTGGAAGTCACCGTGTTTCCATTTCCCCTGTGTGACAAGCAAGTCCCTGACCCAGCTTGCATTCAAGAAGACAGAAATTAAGTAAGAGGGAGGAACCTCTGGGCTTTTAAAAACACGCTGTTCACTGGGCCCAGCTGTTAGAGCAGGGAGGGCCTGGGCCTGCCCTTTGACTGGCGGGTGACCTTGGGTGAGTCACTCAGTCCCCTAGAGCCAGGATTTACCTTCCTCTTATGGAATTCATAATGGTAGCCCTGCCCCACAGCCGTCTCCCTGGGGCTTTAGAGGCATGTGCGTAGAAACACCCAGAGAGACTGGAAGCTGTCAAGGGAGCCATACTGATGACAGCAGAGGTCCCCCGATGCTTTTGTAGCCACATCATGAGCGGCCCCTAAAAGCAATGAGGCCATGACTATTCTTACAGAAGAACCTCATGTTATAAGCACGCTAGCAAGGATGTCGTGTGGAAGGAGTTCCGCAGGAGAGTGTTTTTGTAAAGTGAAGCATTACTTTGCGAAGTGGATAATTCCCCTGAATTAGCCTCTTTGTATAAAGTCAGCTTTTCCCTTATTGGATTTGCTTAAACCAAAGGGGGTTCTAGGAATTCCTTCCAATGTACACACTGGGTTGGTGCAGGCATTGCTAAGCAGACCAGCCTTCTGCTGTACGGAACGCGTTCTGCTTCTGCTTACGGCAGTGGACCGAGTTAGAACTGCCGGTTACAGTTAGGTCATAGCCCAGGGGCTGGAGCTACTGGTGGGGAATCCAGACAATTTGATGCTGGCAAGAACTGAACTCTGTTTTTTTGGGAACACTAACGAAGATGGTGGCTGGTGGGCTACGTGTGTGTTTGTGTGTGTGTGTGTGCGTGTGTGTGTGTGTGTGTGTTTGAGACAGAGTCTTGCATAGCCCAGGCTGTTCATGAGCTTACACTGTAGCAAAGACCTTAAACATTTTCCTTTTTATATAAAAATATATCATTTTTATTATCTTTTTATTTTATTTTTAATTAAATTTTTTGTAAAATATATTTTGATCATATTCTTTCCCCTCTTTCCCCTCCCCCAACTCCCATCAGATTCTCCCCACCTCCCTTCCAACCTCATATTTTCTTTTTTCTCTCTCTCAACAACAACAACAAAAAAAAACCCTCAGAAAATGAAAATGAAAACAAACAAACAAACAAAAAAAACACCAGTAAGACAAGAATACCAAAATGAAACAAAAATCTCCTTCCCAAAACAAAACAGAAGAAAACATGGTGTCAAGCCAGGCGTTGGTGGCGCATGCCTTTAATCCCAGCACTTGGGAGGCAGAGGCAGGTGGATCTCTGTGAGTTCAAGGAGAGCCTGGTCTACAGAGTGAGTTCCAGGATAGCCTCCAAAGCCACAGAGAAACCCTGTTTCGAAAAACCAAAAAAGAAAAAAAAGAAAGAAAAAGAAAACATGGTGTCAGCTTTGTATTGGCCAACTGTTCCTGGACGTGGCATCTGCCAAGGAGCATAGTTGATAAACCCAGGGAAGTTCCATTGGAGAAACCACGTTTCATATACCCAGCAGGCACCAATCACAAACGGCCTTTGGGCTAGGGGTGGGACTGTGTTCACCTCCCTTCGCTGGGCTGGGATGTCATCTGGTTTGAAACTGTGCAGGTTCTGCACCTGCTGCCATCGTCTCTGTGAGTTCATAACGTGTATCAGTCCTGTGTGGAAGAGGCTGTCAAACAAGATTTCCTATTGCCCAGGCTGGCCCCCCGGTGCAGATGAGGAGGGCCTTGAACTCTGAAAGCCCCTGCATTTACTAGCCGAGTACTAGGATTTCAGCCATGTGTCGTCGTCGTCATTCCTGGTTTTATGTGGTTTGGGAATTTACACCCATGGTTTTTCATAACAGCTGAGCTCCATCCTCGGACCCTGGGTAGTGTTTCTCTGGCCCCTGCCTCCAGGGGTTGGGTGTTTCTCTCCAAGTCTTGGGAACTCACAGCTATCTACATGGGCCTCTTCACTGGGCTTGCCGGGTCTGCTCTGGTACAATCCAGGGAACTGTTCAGGGATATGATAAGGATGGTAGTCCCTGGATTTCCGCACCATGGAAACACTGTCTCCCACCCTGAAGAGACCCTCGCTAAGTCCGTCCTACCCTTCAGCCAGGGTCAATGCTGGCAAGCCTAGAATGGCTTGGTATAGAGCAAGAAGGCCATGAGCCCAGACTTTAGAGTCGTTTCTAAACTCATCTCTGTAGACAGCTCCAGGGGCCTTTTGCAAGGTGACAGAGGACACGCATCCTATGCACTTTGACACACACAGTGTGCATCATACACTCTGCACGCTCTCTAGATGTCTAACGAATGGCCCTATCACTCGGGCGGGGATGTGGGAAGGGTTAAGATAAGAGTCTGTTATAAATGTGAAGATTTTTAGAACGCAGGAGTTTTTAGTACCCACTTGACATTGCTGTATTTGGGTGTGAGTGGGGGTGGGGTGACCGCAGGTACATATGTGTAAACTTATGTGCACCTGTGTAGTGATCATAGATCCGCACTTGACCAAAAACTGACTACTTCACTGTAGTTGTTTTCGAAACTCTTTTGGAGTCCTCCACCCAGCTCCCAGATAAAGAAATACACGTAGACTTATTCTTACTTACGAATACCTGGTCTTTGCTTGGCTTGTTTCTAGGCAGCTTTTCTTAACTTAAACTATCCTGTTTACCTTTTGCCTCTGGGCTTTTTCCTTTCTCTGTTCTACATAGCACTTTTTCCGTCTTGCTCCGTGGCTGGCTGGGTGACTGGCCCCTGGAGTCATCCCCTCCTTCTCCTTTCCCCATTCCTCCTTCTCCTCATTCTTCTGGCTTGATTTCTTCCCCCTATTTATTCTGTCTGCCTGGCAGCCCCATCAATCCATTCTCCTGCCCAGCTATTGGCCATTCAGCTCTTTATTAGACCAACCATTCGTTTTAGACAGGCCAAGTAGCATAGCTTTACAGAGTTAAACAAATGCAACATGAAAGAATGCAACACATCTTTGTATCACTAAAACAAATGCTTCACATCATAATAGAATGTAACACATCTTTAACTGATATTCCACATCATCCCACTGGTCCTAGATTGCTTCGTTTTCTTCTGATAGACAAAGAGGTTCAAAGATGGGAAGCATGGACTGGGGAGGTATCCCAGCAAGTCAGCCCTGACCCTGAAAAGGACCCAAGAGTGGTTCCAAACACCCACACTGGGTATCCACAAGTAATGCCAAGGGGCACCTGCTCTCACACACACATAGCACCCTACACACATGCACACCATTTAAAAAGTAGTAAAAATAGGATCAGGAATGGTTGCCCATGCCTTTAATCTTAGATACAGATCTCTGTGAGTTCAAAGCTAGTCTAGCCTACACAGTTCCAGGAAAGCCAAGGCTACATAGAGAGACCCTGTCTCAACAAAACAACAACAACAAAAAAAAAACCCTAAAAATAATAAATTCTTTTTTAAAAAACAGAAGCAACTCTCCAGGTGGTGGCACATGCCTTTAATCCCAGCACTGGAGAGGCAGAGCCAGGTGGATCTCTGTGAGTTCAAGGCCAGCATGGTCTACAGAGCGAGTTCCAGGACAGCCAGAGCTGTTACACAGAGAAACCCTGTCTCAAAAAACCAAAACAAAAAAGGGTGAGGCAACTCAATTCCCCAATTTCTCTCACTTTGGTAAAGATCCACAAACGCACCTCACTTGCATTCTTCCCACTCCTTTATTCTGTCTGTCTGTCTGTCTTCACCTCTACCAGCCCGCCTACATGGAAGCCTGCTCTCTTCTCTGATTATCTAACTGGGCACTTTCCCTCAAGCTTCAAGAGCCTCACGGTCTATAGGAGGCCCCTTTTAATGACTGTCTTAGCCCAAAATGCCACTCTCATCTACTCAAGATGTGCTCCCTACTTTAAAGAGGAGGACATGCTATCAGCTCATTGTGACATGTTTTTTTTCCTGTGTCCTTTTTTTTTGCCCAGCACAGCGTGATGGTGTGCAAAAACACACTATGTGGGACAGATGTGCAGACACTATAGGGACAGGTGTGCAGACAGACACTATAGGGGACAGGTGTGCAGACAGACACTATAGGGACAGGTGTGTAGACACTATAGGGACAGGTGTGTAGACAGACACTATAGGGACAGGTGTGTAGACAGACACTATAGGGGACAGGTGTGCAGACACTATAGGGACAGGTGTGTAGACACTATAGGGACAGGTGTGTAGACAGACACTATAGGGGACAGGTGTGCAGACACTATAGGGACAGGTGTGTAGACACTATAGGGACAGGTGTGTAGACACTATAGGGACAGGTGTGTAGACACTATAGGGACAGGTGTGTAGACAGACACTATAGGGGACAGGTGTGCAGACACTATAGGGGACAGGTGTGCAGACAGACACTATAGGGGACAGGTGTGCAGACAGACACTATAGGGACAGGTGTGCAGACAGACACTATAGGGGACAGGTATGCAGACAGACACTATAGGGACAGGTGTGCAGACAGACACTATAGGGGACAGGTATGCAGACAGACACTATAGGGACAGGTGTGTAGACAGACACTATAGGTGACAGATGTGCAGACACTATAGGGGACAGGTGTGCAGACACTATAGGGGACAGGTGTGCAGACAGACACTATAGGGACAGGTGTGTATGCAGACACTATAGGGACAGGTGTGCAGACACTATAGGGGACAGGTGTGCAGACAGACACTATAGGGACCGGTGTGCAGACAGACACTATAGGGACAGGTGTGCAGACAGACACTATAGGGGACAGGTGTGCAGACAGACACTATAGGGACAGGTGTGCAGACAGACACTATAGGGGACAGGTGTGCAGACAGACACTATAGGGACAGGTGTGCAGACAGACACTATAGGGACAGGTGTGCAGACAGACACTATAGGGGACAGGTGTGCAGACAGACACTATAGGGACAGGTGTGCAGACAGACACTATAGGTGACAGGTGTGCAGACACTATAGGGACATGTGTGCAGACAGACACTATAGGGGACAGGTGTGCAGACACTATAGGGACAGGTGTGCAGACAGACACTATAGGGGACAGGTGTGCAGACAGACACTATAGGGGACAGGTGTGCAGACAGACACTATAGGGACAGGTGTGCAGACAGACACTATAGGGGACAGGTGTGCAGACAGACACTATAGGGACAGGTGTGCAGACAGACACTATAGGGACAGGTGTGCAGACAGACACTATAGGTGACAGGTGTGCAGACACTATAGGGACATGTGTGCAGACAGACACTATAGGGGACAGGTGTGCAGACAGACACTATAGGGACAGGTGTGCAGACAGACACTATAGGGACAGGTGTGTAGACACTATACAGGCCAGGCCAGCATCTACTCCATTTTCCTTGGCAAAGGATTTGATTTTCTTTCTTACAGGCATCTTGTGTGTTCTCTCCGGCCTCCCATCACCCTTTTAATTTCAACCTCCCCCTCCTGAAAGCCACCTGTGGCTCAGAAGGTGTCTATGAACCATAGCATCAACACCTTCTGCTTCTCTGACAGATGTTTGCCCCTAGATCCATCAGGGCTGACACAGGAAAACAATCTTCCAGTGAGTGGGGCCGTGTCCGAGGACATCAGAGGGAGGGAAGAGGAAGACCAGGGGTGAGACGGTGGAGAGATCTGAGCTCCTGACTTCCCCTGCATCTGAAGCAAGACACATCTCCCGGGGGCTCTCCCAAGACCTGGCTCTCTGCTGCCACACCATGCTCTTGGGGTTGATATTAATGTTTCCCTCAGCAACAATGTAGCATTCTGCATAAGCCGTGACAATGTAGCTCTCATGACAAGTCCTTCACAAATAGAGATCGCAGGAGTATTTTCTGATAAGACCCGCACAAACCATAGTGGTTTTTCATTTGTTACCTAGTAATAGAAGGTCAGAGAGGGTCAGCCAAGGAGCGAGGATGATAATTTTTCTTAGGTCACTGCTCTTATCCTATGTATTATGGTCGGTCTGTTCCAACAAACATACACACACTCACAAAAGCACTCACACTCACACACTACACACACACACACACATACCACACACTCACACACACATCACATATACTCATACCACCTTCTCCCATTTCTTGAAGAACTGGGGAATGTACTAGCGCCTCCCCCCATGCTAAGTCAGAGCTCCAGCACTGTGCTGCTCCCCACGACTCTGAGCTCAGTCATGAGGTGAAGTTTCACTGGGTTATCCAGACTGACCTCAAAGCTATGTTCTGACTATCTAAGCCTAGGCCCGTGCATCACTGGGCCTGGGTGAGTGATGGTGGCAGCTGCCGCCGCCCCCTTCCTCTTTTTCTTCCTTTTCATTTTTGCTTTTGAAATGTCTTATAACCCAAGCTGACCTTCAACTCCAAATCTCCCTGCCTCAGCCTCCAGAGTAGCGGAATCACAGGTGTGCAAGGCCACTCCTGACTGAGCCATGGCTTCTTGCCCAAGACCATGGACTCTTAAGTTGCAGTTGCCTGTATTCAAGTATTTTGATGTCTAAAAACTCTGTCCTAGATGAAGTATTTAGTTTTCCTAATCCTCACCTTCTTCAAAAGGAAAAAGTGCTATCTATCTCTTGGGTTGTCATGAAGACTGAATGAACCAAATCTTTCTATAGAAAAGGCTGGATGTGCCAGGCGGTGGGGGCACACACCTTTAATTCTGGCACTTGGGAGGCAGAGGTAGGTGGGGCTCTCGAATTTGAGGCCAGCCTGATTGATCGAAAGAGAGAGAGTTCCAGGACAGCCAGAGCTACTCAGAGAAAACCAGTCTCAAAACAAAACAAAACAAAACAAGACAAAACAAAAAAGAAAAAAAAGGAAGGAAGGAAAGAAGAAAGAAAAGAGAAAAAAAGAAGAGGCTGTTTTCAGGATGCTAGAATTTCTTAAAGCGACAGTGTCACTTCCCAAACCCTTTGTCCTTCTTAGACACCCCCATGGAGCGCCACAGTGTGCTGTAAGGTGTGGACAGCGTGAGTTAGTTAGGAGAGGGTTACCTGAACAGAAAAGAGGCACTTTCCCATCATGATGAAGACCTCGGGTTCCCGCCACTGCAACCAGCCTCTCCCAGGGACAGTGCCTCAGCCTCGTCTTTACAGATCTTTGGTTTGCCCACAGGGCAATACTAGAAGAGCACACTTCCTGGGATGAGAATGGAGGACATACGCAACATTCCAGCTTTCTCTGAGCCTCCACTTGCTCATGCGTTGTGAACAAATAGGGGGTTGTCTCCAGCGGTGGGGAGGAACTCACGCACGTTTTAGTAGGGCTATCGGCCAACACAGCAAGGCTGTTTACTGAATCCTGACCGCAGTAGTCTTTCTGATAAAGAGCAGGCTGAACAATAAACTCATGGACCTTGCACTCATGGACCTCAGACTGAGGAGGAAGAGGGTTGTTACCATTTGACAAATTCCAATAAAGCATGGTGAGTAATTTGACAGAGGAAAAACAAGGGACTCAGAATCTTACAGTGGAATGTTCGTCACAGGTAAGTATTTGAGAAATGAGTTGGGGGGCTGATAAGAAGTCAAAGAGAAAGAGGAGAAAGAGAGAGTTGTAGAGAATCGTGGCCATCTTTCCCTTTCTTGTTAGTCGACTGAGATGGTGTGATCCTAAGACACTCTGCCTGTGGCTTTGCTCTGATCACAACAGTTGGTTTAGGATGGGAGCTCAGTAGCCTGTGAGTTTATAGTTGAATGAATAAGTTGGTTTAGGATGGCTCAAGTAGAGCAAAAATAAAATACCCTTCCTCCTCCCCACCCCAATCTGATGTTTAAAAAGCACCATTTGCTGTTGATACCGTCTTCCTAGTTATTTTTGTTTCCACTTTGGGAACCCAGGCCATAGACAGAGCCAATCCCACAGAGAGACCAAGGAAGAAGAAACCATAGAACCCAAGATTATCAACCACTGGCCTTTGACCCAAGCACAAACCAATGGTTCCCATCGCTTAAATCAGCCAGAGCCAGAGCTCTGCATTGTTCCAATCAATCACTCTAACAAAGGTGCCAGAGGAGAGCAGTCTTTAAAGGAGTCCGGCTGAAGAGGGACCAGAGGCATCCATTGTATTTAATCTGTGCTTCAGAAATGGCTAGTATCTGTCCTCACAGAGAGCTGGGATCTCTAAGATTCTAAATACTCATTTTCCCACGGGCTGCCAAAACACGGCCCACTGCAAATCCTTTACCTATGTGGGTTCTCTGCCAGCCCACAGGTTCCTCTGTAGGAGAACAATTGGAGTAGGTTAGAGTAAGCTGAATTTCCATCATGGGTAGCCAGTTGGATCAAGGTTTGGCTGTTTTCCCTCTAAGACAATCACTACTGCTTACTGGAGTGAATCCAGCTCATGTGACATGGGCCAGGGAGACACATGGCCATTGGGGACAAGATTTAAAGCGTGAACTGGGCTCAGTGGTAGCTTGTTAGACAAGGCTCTGAGTTCAACCTCCTAGTACTGTAAAACAATCAGGCAGACAAACAAAACCCTACACATTCTTGGCTCCACAGATAAAGGAATTTGCCACCAAATATCCCAATTCCTGGATGCCTTTAATCCATTCGCTCAAGACACAGGCAGATGGATCTCTGAGTTTGAGGCCAGCCTGGTCTATAGAACACATTCCAGGACAGTCTCCAAAGCTACACAGAGAAGCCCTGTCTTAGAAAAAAAAATCCTAATTAAATCCCCAGAACCAGAGGGTAGGAAGAGAGAACTGTCTCCCACAGGTTGTCCTCTGATCTCCACATGGGTGCTATAGCATGTGTACCTACACACACAAATAAACTTTAAAAAAAAACAACCTATGTGCACTCTGACTAAGACAGATAAAGTAAGAAGTAGGCTTCATGCTGAAGACTAGGTAGGCGCTGCACAAGCATTCCATCATTTATGAGCTTTAGTAGGTTCAGGTTCCCTTAACTGGGGTCTCCTCCAGTAAAGAAAGGACTCCCACCAACTAAAGGACTCAGCACTCTCTTCAAGAAATGGCTCATTCATCAGCTGTGCTTGTCACTGAAACACTCCCGTTTTCTCCTCCCACACGCACCAATGTCTACCCTGGCTCCCAAACACCTATGTCTACCCTGGCTTCCAGACACCAATATTTAGCCTGGTTCCCAAACACCAATGTCTGGCCTGGCTCCCAAACACCAATGTCTAGTTTTAGTGAGGGCTTTGGACTTTGGAGGTGTGTATGGCTAGCACTCACTCATCCTGAGGATTCTACCTGCACAGAAGGACAGATTATAACATTAGCCAGAGGAGTACAGATCCAGGCTGCTACTCTGCGAATACAGCTTAACCCACTCTATGCTGACCTCCTTTGTAACACTCTGAAAGACCGTCTCTTACTACCCCACTTAGATGTTTGTGAACTTTGCATTTGGAAGAGATTTAGATTTCGGAAAAATTGCAAAATAATAATCCTCTTATTTCCTTCAACCAGCCCCATCCTAACACTAGCATTTTACACAATCACAATGTAGTCAAAAGCAAAAATATTAGACTGAAGATGTAGCTCAGTTGGCATAGTATGGGCTAGCATGCACAAGACTCTGGGTTTGAGCCCCAACACCATGAGAACAAGGGGTGGCCACT
Organism: Mesocricetus auratus; assembly: GCF_017639785.1. NCBI lineage: Eukaryota > Metazoa > Chordata > Mammalia > Rodentia > Cricetidae > Mesocricetus > Mesocricetus auratus. The sequence goes on along the minus strand of NW_024429182.1, from coordinate 5,564,010 downwards.
CATGGCTGTAATCCTGGCACTTGGGAGGTGAAGGCAGTGGGATCAGGAGTTCAAGGTTATGCTTGGCTCTGTAGAGAGTTCAAGGCCAGCCTTGGATACATGATACCTGGTCTCTAAGATAAATTAGTTAATTAATTAGCATAGAGACAGTACGTGGTTAACCTAGAAACCACATAGCTAAGCCAGTCGGTACACTGACACACACCTGCGATCCCAGCGCTCTGTGTGGGAGACAGGGGAATCTTGAGTTTAGCCTAGACAACATCTTTAGTTTCCTTAGACAACTGGAAGAGGAAGTACCGCCACAATTCACAGGACAAGCTTCCACTGGGATTTGTCCGATGTTCCCTCAAGATTAGGTTCAGGTTACATGTTTCGGGCAAGAATATCGGCATGCCCTTTTCAGAGCGCAGATTGAGTGGTACACGATGTCAATTTATGTCATTGCTTGGAATGTCAACTCTGATTATTTGATGCCAGTGGAGGTTGCCAGCTGTCTTCCCTGCAAAGCCAACGTCCTTCCCTTTGCAACAGATAATGAGTGACTGGTGGGAAAAGTCTCCCAGCCCAGGTAAGCAGCTGCTTCTCATCACACCTGTACTCTGTAGTTCCGCTTTTAGTCTTCTTTTACCTCTTTATTTGAGACAGGATGTCATGTAGCCCAGGCTACCCTTGAACTCGTTTATGTAGGCAAGGGTGGCCTAGAACATAGGCAAGCGTGACCTAGAACTTCTGACCCTCATGGGATACCTGGCCCCCAGCACTCGGGAAAGATGTCCCCACCCCTCACCATGGCAAGGGAGAGCTGGCCCTGATGGCATGGGCATAGGGGAGCTGGCTCGACCCCTTGCCTGAGTGGGGTGCTCAGTGGCCTGTACTGACAACTCAGCTGCCACCCAGACCCACAGTCGGGCCTTGAGTTGGAACACCCTAACATGTACCCCATCTAGGACCTGCTAGAGCTCATGAAGAGACTGGTCCTGTGGAGCGATAACTGCCGGATAGCCAAGAGGAGTTTTGGTGAGGGTCCAGTGATGACGGTGTGCCCGAAACCAGAGGCCTTGAACTAGACCAGTGACTCATTGCAATGAGCATTTGCGAGCAAAGCTGGACGGACAAAAGGGTATATCACGTGACACACAGCAGCTCCCAATGCCACCAGGACGAATGAAGAGGTGCTGGAGAGGCGGGAAAGAGGGAGGAGTGAAGAGGTTTCCTTGTTGTTGTTTTGTTTTTTGTTGTTTTGTCTTGTTTTTGTTTGTTTGCTTGCTTGCTTTGGTTTGGTCTGATTTTTTTATTTTCATTTGAGGGGGCATTGCGGGGAGGAGAGGAGGGTATGAAGGGACTGGGAGGTGAGCAGAATTGGGGTATGTGATGTGAAATTCCCAAGGATTCAATAAAGAAAGTATGTAGATAGATAGATAAGATAGATAGATGATAGATAAGATAGATGATAGATAGATAGATGATAGATAGATAGATAGATTATAGATAGATAAGATAGATAGATGGATAGATAAGATTAATAGATGATAGATAGATGATAAATAGATGATAGATAGATAGATAGATAGATAAGATAGATGATAGATAGATAAGATAGATGATAGATAGATGATAGATAGATAGATAGATAGATAGATAGATAGATAGATAGATAGATAGATGTGTCCCCAGATGGTTTATTCAGGGAATTATTTGAAGACTACAGGGGCTAATCAAGCAAGCAGCAGCCAGACCGGTATACTCAAGCAGGGACTCCCAGAAAGAAAAAGGGCAGCTATGGGACAGTCCAATGCTCTTACAAAGGGTGGATGCTACAGAGACCCAAGCTGTAAACCTCGGGACATTTTCTCCTTCTGAAAGTTTAGAGATGCAGCCGATACACTCGATCTATTCCCACGCTGTGGGCACAGATTGAGTCCGAGAGGCTCTTTCTGGGATGCCTTGGCTCCTGTGCCCTGGGACAAAGAGCTGGAGCAGAGACCCGCAGGTAGTGGTGGAAACAGAGGAAATTTACTAAGAAAGAGAACACCCCCAAGTGAGAGATCCCGAAGGTGGACGCCACTGGCCCCCCCATGAGTGTTACGTGGCTTTATGGGTCTTGTCCACAGCTCCTGCCCTCCCTGGGAGATTTCTCTGGGTTTTTTCACCCTATTGTTCATTTACCCCAGGTAGTCATCACCACTATCCCATACAGGCTCACGTACAGGTGAGTGGGTAACAAGCTCAGGACTAAACAGGCATGATGGCGAGTTCAGGACCTTCTGGGAGAGACAAGCCCCCGTCTTCCGTATATGCTTCTGAAGAGATGCCGCCTCTGTTCTCCCACTGACGGGCGCCATGGCAGCCATCTTGCCGTGTGGGAAGTCACCGTGAGAGAAGGTAGGATGGGAAGGTGAAATGCTTGGGCTGTATCTTACTCCATTGGAGGCCAGGCTATCTCCTGGGCTGTCGCAAGAGCCGATTCCTGTTAGACAGCCTGGGTCGAGTTAAAAGTAGAAAGAACCCATGCAAACAGGGCGCTCTGCAGAGCCTCCCTTCTGCTGCCTGAGCCAGGTGAGACCTCGGGGAGGAAGCCTGCTCCTAGCACCCGGATTCTGTGCGTTCTTTTTCCATGGGAAATCGCTGCGTTCTCCTAGTTAGTGGCAGACCCGCCTGTTTGATGTTAATGAGTTTGTGAACCCAACAAAAACATAAAAGAGGAGGCTCTTGCAAAGAGGGAAAATAGAAAATAAAGTGCCATCGAGATGGGGTGGGCTTGAGATCTGCCTTGAATCTCACCAGCCCCCTTTCTCTGGCTTCCCAACAGGGCCCCCTTTCATCCAATGGAAGAGATCGAGATAAAATGCCAGTCTGGTGAATATCCCGCAACACCAAACCACTCTGATTAGTCTGGACAAAGAAAATGAAGAATTTGGCTGATCAAAGTGAGCTCAGCTCCCCCTTGAGCCTCACCCACCCCATTAGGCCTCCTGCGGACAAGAGAGGCAGGTTCCTCCCCATCAGGAGTGCTGCCATGTTCATTTTCAAGCAGCCTCTTGCGCACGGTGAGAGTCTCAGCCGCCTCGTAATAACCCACTTTAGGACACAGCCGTTCTGATCTGATATTACTAAATGAAAGTGGCCGCTTTCTAATCTAGGGAGAGTGGGGGCATTTGTAGCAGCCAGAATCAAAGGCTGGGGCTCTTTCTGTTCCTAATTATCAATAGTGTTTTATAATCTTATTAATATTGATACGTAGTATACTGAGGATCTGTTAAGGAGTAACGTATGTGGAAGATAATTAACAAGACCCGAGTCAGATCAATCGCCGATTTGACAGCCAACGGTGTGTGGCTTATAAATTATACATATTCTAGGTATTGCTCAAAATGTTTAAAGTTTCAGTCCAATCCTTCCGATCCAAGCGCTTGGGGAAGGCTTGAACCTAAAGGTACTGTCCCTCGCCTACTGCAGCCTCCTCTGCATACGCGGGACTCGCTTCCTTCCTTAAAAAATCAAAGGGTTCCCTTGACTGCCAACTCCGCACGAGGCATAAAAACACACCTTTTCCTTGTAAAGTGCAGGAAAACAAAAGGTGAGATCTTGTAAGGAAAGAGATGATTAATAAAAGGAAGGCAATTTGCTGTTTGATTTCCAAAGGAAAGTAGCAGCCGAGCGTTTCAGGCGGCAGAACTCAAGTTCTCCCCGATGCAGTTGGGACCGACGTGAGGTACTGGGCTGCAGTGATGCATAATCTCCATGCATAATCTCCATGCATAATCTCCATGCATAATCTCCATGCATAATCTCAATGAACACGTCTGTTTCCGCCTGCAGTTGGGACCGACGTGAGGTACTGGGCTGCAGTGATGCATAATCTCCATGCATAATCTCCATGCATAATCTCAATGAACACGTCTGTTTCCGCCTGCAGTTGGGACCAACGTGAGGTACTGGGCTGCAGTGATGCATAATCTCCATGCATAATCTCCATGCATAATCTCAATGAACACGTCTGTTTCCGCCCGCTCAGAAGCCTACACTAAACTCCTGGACGTGTGTGTGTGCGTGTGTGTGTGTGTGTGTGTGTGTGTGTGCGCGCGTGTGTGTGTGCGCGCGCGTGTGTGTGTGTGTGTGTGCGTGTGCGTGTGTGCATACAGTCTGTACAGTTATGAAAGTGGTGAGTGGCCCTCAGGACAACCCACCGAGTGAGACCGTCACCTGTAATAGCGATGCACGCCTTCACCACACATGTATTTCCGAGGCAGAAGGATTATCATGAGTTGGAAGCCAACCTGTGTTACACAGTGAGCTCCAAACTAGCCTGAGTTACAGAGTGAGGCTCCATGTTAAAAAAAGAAAGAAGAAGAAGAAGAAAGGCCACACCTGTGTTGCTCACGCCAGGCTGTGAGGAGACGCTTCCTTGCTCACGCTGAAGAAGAGTTGCGTGAGGAGACTCTAAGGAGCTTCTAGCAATTCCTGCTGATTTTGCAGAAGGAACTATCTAGTCTGTGACAGAGACAGGCAGTTGTCTGAGCGTTTCCCCTCTTACTTCTGCCGTCTGTGAAGCAGAAAGCCAGGAGCCGTCTCCCCCAGCTGTGCGGGATGCGATCAGGTACAAGGACAGGTGTCAGGAGTTTGTCTGGTGTCCACGGTCACGCCACCCTCCACGCCAGTGCTGGCTCCCAGTGCACACAGGACGAAGCCAGCTTTGCTCATCGGCACAGTCTCCCGTGTTGGCTCCTGTGGGTGTCCCTCCCCTCTGTTCCGTGCTCCCTGTGAGCCATTTGCCGTTTCCCATCTGTCCTGCCTCGCCCTCTCATCCTGGCTCCTTCCCTGAAAGTGTCTTTTCCTGCCGCCTCACCTTTTGGAAGCATCATAGTAAAGCCGGGTGTCACATTTGCTGACCCTTAAAAGCACAAACCGCTTCTGGCCACTTAACACATTTTACTTGTGGGAGCTCCACGCCCGATGGTAAAGATCAAGCTAGGTGTGAACAAGTCCCTCCCTGTCCGTCTCTGTCTCTGTTTCTCTCGGTCTCCCTCTGTTTGTCTTTCTGCCTGTCTGTCTCTGTCTCTCTCTGTGTGTCTCTGTGTCTCTGTCTCTCTCTTTGTCTCTCTGTCTCTCCCTCTGTGTCTGTCTGTCTCTGTCTCTCTGTCTCTCTCTTTGTCTATCTGTGTCTCTGTCTCTCTCTCCCTCTGTCTATCTGTCTCTCTGTCTGTCTCTGTCTCTCTCTGTGTCTCTTTCTCTGTGTGTGTGTCTGTTTCTCTCTCTGTCTCTTGTCTGTCTGTCTGTCTCTCTCTGTCTGTCTGTCTCTCTCCCTCTGTCTATCTGTCTCTCTGTTTCTGTCTCTGTCTCTCTCTCTGAGGCCTTCCATGCGGGCTCCACGGTCCTCCAGTTGTAGACCCTGCCCCAGGGTCTGTGCCCCCAAGTAGCTCCTCTGGTCGCTACAGTCATATGCATCTCTACTCTTCTCTGTCCACTGTGGAGGCCAACAGAGTTTACCAGCGCAGCGTGAAAGGCAATTTCCTTGAGCTAGGACTCCCAGAAAGATCAGACATTGAGTGGGGGGGGGTCCTCAGGGGATAAAAATGAACAAGTGAGTCAGATACGGTGGCATATGACTGTCACCCAGTCCCCCACCCCCACCCCCAAGAGGCAGAGGCAGAGGATCGCTGAACTTGAGGACTGACTAGTCTAAGCCGTGGGTTCCTGGCCAACCAGGGATACAGAGTGAAACTCTTTCTCAGAAACCAAACAGAAGGCTGGGCATGCAGCCCACGTGGTGGAGTGTCCTTGCCCAGCTCGTACAAAGCCCCAGGTCCAGGCCCCAGCTCTGGTCTAGGTTGGGCCAGAGGGGCAGAAGCTCTAGGATAGTCTCAGCTACAGCTAGGCCTCCTCCTGCAGACTCCTCTCAGGAACTGAACTCGGTTGTGTTAGCCTTGAGACTGAAGGTTCTCACGCACAGCAGGGGAACCACAGTCTGCTTATTTGACTTCGGGAGAGAGATAATCATCTGGGGCTTGAGGGCTGGGACTGCAGCTGGCACCTAGATGTCTCTGCTGATTCCTGTGACCCCCCCACACAACTGCTATCCTATACTAAGTCTCTGCTAAGGGAAAAAAAAGTACAAATTTCCCACTGGGGGAAACCAAGGTCTTCCAAACATGATTCCCCAGGCCTCTGGAATGTGGCTGTGAAAGGGCTCTCCATTGGGAGGGAGGCTTTGTGAAATTGCTGAATTGTCACCCACCTTAAGGGAAGAGAACACAGGAATGGAATGCCATGCACCGAGTGGCCACTCATGTGCCCGTCCTTGGCATCTATGCCAACCCTGTTGTACAAGATTGAAGATATGTCACATTGTTTATGCCGTGGTAGGTAGGTAGACCTACCCTTCCCACAGCCTGGGGCGGGTCCCAGAGGGTAGGAAGGAGTACAAGAGAGACTGGGGGGGGGCTCAGAAGGCTTTCATTGATGTTGAGTCCTAGGAGTCGAAACAGTCATTCTCTTGCTCAGAGAGAGGGAATGTCAAAATCGTGGCCTTTTAAAAACCATTACGATGGCAAACAAAACCCCACAAAATTATAGTAGAAAAAAAAGGCTGCATAACAGTGCAACAATGGGTAACAGATAATTCTGGAGGAGTTGAATTAGTAACGGCAAATCGGCATACGTTCATTCATTCAGCTATCCCACAGAGAAGACATAAGGCACTGGGCCCTCAGCAGAGGTAGTAGACACTGGACAGGCCCAGGAAGAACAGACCTTTCTGGGAGGGCTATAGGTCTGCTCTTGGTTTTGTCTGCCCTTCCATGTGGCTGTAGCAAGGTGGTTCTGGCCCATGACCCTAAGCCTGGTTCTGATGCGGGTGTAATCCACTTCCCAGGCCCTGCACCTATGCTGACCTCCGGAGAGAGTTGGTGGTAGCACAGAGATACAGTTATCCGACCTGGAGAGCTCTCTTCACGGTGATTATATCACTATGGTCATTGTTGTCAGGGAAGAGGGGCAGTCTGTGTCACACCATGATGTCCTTAGCAGCCCCTTGCATTTGGAGAATGCGATGTCTGCTCAGGACAAAGGAAGGGGTAGGGGCTACATACGTGGAGGGAGGGGAAGAACCTGGGTATAGGAAGGAGAGGTGTGAACTTGCATCACGTGGTTACAGAGCCACAGACATCTCCCCACCTGTCCATCTGCAAACTGGAGAGCCAGGAAGGTTAAGACAACACTCCGAACTTAAGACCTGAGAACTGGAGAACCAATGCGTAAGTCTTGACCTAAGTTTGAAAGCCTGGCAGCCAACAGATCCCGCCTCCGTCACAGGAGAAAAAGGACGCCAGGGCATGGGCAGGGAGTAGATAATCTTTCCTCTGTGCCGTTGACCTCTGGCCCTCAGTGGGTTGGAAGACACCATACTCATTCCTAACCCTCTGACTCATATGTAGGTTGCTCTGCAAACACCTTCCGACACACCCAGAGCTAGTTATCCGGACAGCCCTTAGCCCTGTGGTGCTGACAACTGAAATTAGCCCTCACATAAAGAGATTATGAGTTCCAAAGTTCCCTCATCTATAGTTTTCAGGAAGCTTACTTGCCTGCAACCCTCAGGGCTGAGGCATGAGAACGGAGAGCTTGATCCAAGGGCTAGCCCAAGCCACGCCGCTGGTGGGGCTTCCAGACTCACTATTAGGCTGTGTGTGGGTTTGTTTTTTATTTGAAATGGTAATTTTCTTCTCCCTGAGATCTTATCACCTTTATTTCTGTCTAGGGCATCCCCTTAGAAATATCCAGGTGACACTGTGGAAAACACTGTATATATATGTATCAAAATATGACGTTGTAACCATACATGAGTGTGGCAGTGTGTCAACCAACCTTCAAGACAGAGTTTATCATAGCCCAGGCTGACCTCAAACGCTGTATGAAGCCAAAGATAACCTTCTGTGTCTGAAGCTTAATTACGTATCTGTATTCGACTGTTTGCTTGGATGTACATATGTACACCATGCAAGTGCCCGGTTCCCACCAGGGTTAGAAGATGCTGCAGATGCCCTGAAACGGAGTTATGTGTGGTTGTGAGCCTTCGCGTGGGTCCTGGGAATGGAACCAGGGCCCTCCGCAAACGCAGTAAATGCCGTTAACCACCTCTCCCGCTCACCCCACTTCAGCTTCTGACTCTCCTGCCTCCACCCCAAAGTTGCTGACATTCTCTGCGCACACGCGCGCATGGGGTATGTGGTGCACAGGGTCCAGATTCGGAGTTCTCTGCACGCCAGGCACGGACTCTGCACCCTGAGCTGCTTCCCTACCCAAGGGCACTGAAATACCTTCATACTTCATGTAGTAGCTCACACAGTCTTCCTAACACCCACCCACCACACACACACACACACACACACACACACACACACACACACACACTCTCTCTCTCTCTCTCTCTCTCTCTCCAAAGAGGTGGGAATGTCACAGCGCTCTCCCACATACACAGTGGCGGGAGGGAAATAAGGTTGGGAGCTGGGTTCAGAAAGGTAGAGTGACTGTCTCGAGGTCACACAGCAAGGCAAAGAGACTGACAAAGAAACCTTATCCCCACCCGTCAGACCGGAAACCAGCTTGAGAGTCACTGCCCAGAACGGCATGGCTGCCTGTCTTCCACCACCGGATCCTACCGCGGACACCTTTGTCCCCATGTTCTGAAGGGGATGCTCACTGAACGGCCCAGTCTAGGATGCTGAGCTCTGGCCTCCCATGGGAAGCGGGACCTGTACAGATGTGGCTGATGGTATCAGTTATACATGATCAGAGGCTAAGCCCCTTTGCCCTGGGAGATGATTTAACCCCCCCTGTGGCCTGCGGACTGCGGAGTGAGTGGAGTGGAGTGTGCCTGATGTTTCTGTTCCTGGGGCTTGCTGTAGATCTCAATGGTGGCCACGGCTCCCTAGCCTTGGGTCCCAGAAAGCGGGCTCTGGGCTTTACCCGGGTGTAAATCAGGCCATTAGCACCTCCTGCTTTGGCTGGGAAGTGTGCCCAAAAGGGGGTTTAAAGGCGGCAGGGTGTGGGTGGGGGTGGGGGATGGGAGGAAACAAGCTCAATTTAATGTTTAACCTCTGTGACAATGGTACTGAGCATCGTCCCCTCCCTCACCCCCACAGGTAGCTTCTGTGGTGAGAGAGTCCATAAAACACCTCAGATAACAGAGGAACTGGGCGGCTAAATTGTGTATATCAGATTTGAGGCAGCTGAGAGAGAGAGCAAGTCTGTGGAGCAGACTTTGCCACCGGCCCTGTCCCTAGTCACACCCACCCCTCCTTGATCTGGGAGGAAGAAACCATCCCCACCCCACACCCACACCCATACCCACACCCATGCCCCACCCCCCCACAGCTCTGCGCACAGTGTGAAAAGGTTGGGAGGTGGGGAATTGAAGGGAACATAGCCTGGTTGGGGCAGGAGAGAGGACAGCCATTCTGGTAAATAATTAACAACAGAGCATGTTTCCCTTTAAAAAAAAAAAAGTACCCAGTAGAACTTTCAACTTCTCTAATTTGGAAAGTCAAAAGTTTAACTGGGCGCCAGGAAGCTGATGACCAAACCCTATTTCTCGCCCTGTCACCCTGACATCGTGGGAGCTGTCACTCAGTTTTGGCCACCTCCCTTTTGGTAAGATCTAGGTGGCATCTGATGGTGTCTGGCTTTTCTGGGGTGTCCCAGGAAACCCTCAAGTTTCATCCCGTGTGCTGAAGGGCTGCTCTCCTGGGTGTCCCGGAACCCACCAAGTGTGTTCTCAGACTTGTGGCAAATCTAGACACTGAAGCAGCTTGGGACCTGCAATACTTATTTTAGGATTCAGTCCACACAGGGTCTCCACTGTTTTGGTCGCTGTCTGCTATGTAAGCTCGCACAAGTGGCTTACTCAGTCTGAGCCGGCCGACGACTTCAATATTGATCTGAGTTGAAACTGCTTTCATAGAAGTGTTGCCTGAACGGTGTTTGTTGTGGTCGTGGGGGTGTGTGTGACAGATCATGGCTCATGGGCCACATTTTTCTGACACCCGTTTTTTTAAATACAGCACCAAGTTCGGCTGGAAAGCATCCCTCACTGAATGACTTACCACTGTCGGGAATGCGCTCTTGCTACAGTAGAGGAGCTGCCTAGGGGAGGTTTTATTAATCCCCAGTGATGGCTTCAGGTCCAGCGTTCCCTTTGCTGTTGAGGACAGTGTCTTGCCCTTGTTAAAAGAGACTACGTGGGCTCTGACTTTGGTGACCACCAAATCGCCTGACAGATGTCAACCTGAGGCTCAGAAAGAAGAAAGCAGGGGTGTGAAGGGTAGCAGAGGGGGCATGAAGACAGAACCATGGCCTCAGGTCTCACCACAGACAGCTCTTCTTGGGGCCAGCCTTTGTCTGTGCACAAGGGATGGTGAGAAGTCAGCTCCTCTTGCCCCCCCCCCCGGACTGCAGTCAGAAAGGCTGTGCAGGGGACAAGGCAGACACCTTCCAGCAAAGAGTACGAGAAACTCAAAACCCCCACCTCCTGTCTTCTTGGATACAGTGCCGGGTGCCAGCGAACTTGCCCTGTTGAGTTTGGCAAGCGGAGGGAACCCTTTTGGCTGATAGCATCCTTCCATTGCCTTCTCATCAAGAGGGCGGGGCTCACTCAATCCATGATGCCGCTCTGGAGTTAAAGCTGTTGTTTCTCAAAGTTGTCCTTAGTCAAAAAACTGGGGAGAGCCTTTCTGTTCTCAGCTCCAGGCGGCTCGAGTCCCCCCGAAGCCCTCCGCACCCGCTGGCCACCTGTCTTCCTTCCCGCACACGGCCCGCTCTGCTACCTAACAGCAGGACTCAACGTGGGACTCATCGTGCAAAGCAGCTACCGGAGCTTGAAAAGGAGCCTGTCCGGTGGCATCCCTGTGTCGGCACTCTCTTCCTGGAATTTATCTGCCAACTTCGAGATCACGAGGCCCAAACACCAGCCCCATGACACAGCCAGAAGTAGCAATCCCCGCTCAGTTCCCAGCACCCACATTGGGTGACGCACGGCTGCTTGTCGCCTCAGTTTCAGAAGATCCCACGTCCTCTCCTGACATCTGAGAGCACCCACACACATGTGTACACATGTGTAAAAGGAGATGTACATAAATGTATGCACCCACACACATGTGTGCAACGTGCAAAAGGAGATACACATAAATGTATGCACTCATACACATGTGTACATAAACATATACATGTAAATAAAAATTTAAAAATATCTCTTTAAAAAAAATAAAGACAACTCTCTGGACACTAAACAGGGGCCTTTGGTGCTATGAGATGATGCCTACCACGTGCGCCATTTGAAAACTTCAAATGCTCTAGTACATGGTTTCCTAAAGTCCAGGGACCGAGGGCTAGGAGTATGTATGTCTTCAGAGTTAACCATTTTCTCAGCATCTCATGTAACAGCGCTCTCTCTCTCTGTCTGTCTCTCTCTGTCTCTCTTTCTCTCTCTGTCTCTGTCTCCCTCTCTCTGTCTCTGTCTCTGTGTCTCTGTCTCTGTCTCTGTCTCTCTCTGTCTCTCTGTCTCCCTCTCTCTGTCTCTGTGTCTCTGTCTCTGTCTCTGTCTCTCTCTCTGTCTCTCTGTCTCCCTCTCTCTGTCTCTGTCTCTCTCTGTCTCTGTCTCTCTCTCTGTCTCTCTGTCTCCCTCTCTCTGTCTCTCTCTCTGTCTCTGTCTCCCTCTCTCTGTCTCTGTCTCTGTGTCTCTGTCTCTGTCTCTGTCTCTCTCTGTCTCTCTGTCTCCCTCTCTCTGTCTCTGTGTCTCTGTCTCTGTCTCTGTCTCTCTCTCTGTCTCCCTCTCTCTGTCTCTGTCTCTGTCTCTCTCTTTCTCTCTCTGTCTCTGTCTCTGTCTCTCTCTGTCTCTGTCTCTCTGTCTCTGTCTCTCTGTCTCCCTCTCTCTGTCTCTGTCTCTGTGTCTCTGTCTCTCTCTGTCTCCCTCTCTCTGTCTCTGTCTCTGTCTCTGTCTCTCTGTCTCTGTCTCTGTCTCTCTCTGTCTCTGTCTCTCTCTCTCTCTCTCTCTCTGATTTGAACCCATGGCTTTATCCATGCCAGGCGAGCACTCTCCCTGTACTCTAAGTATAAAATGGAATTTTGCATAGGATCTGTGATGTCCGGTAGCCAATGCGATGCGCTCTATAGCATCTTCTGGGGTGTTTGGTATGCTCCACAATTTTAAAAGCAGAAAGGGTCCTGAGACGAAAAAGCTTTCAAACCTGTTACTTTTGCAGTCTGACTTTTGGGACAAAAGGTCAAGAGGTAAATAGTGTCATATCTAGGTCACAGTGGGGAAATTGAGGCTCATGTAGGTAAAGGGCCTTACGCCAGTTCCCTATTCGGAACTGGCCAACCTGGGACTAGAAGCTGGTATGAGGGTTAGCTCTTTGAGTCCTTGTTTCTGTCTACTCAGGGTTAAGAGCTCTACAGGACCACTCCCCTGTCCCCTACCTCCTACCCCCCATGAGCTCTGTGTATCTGTCACCTGTTCATTCAGACAAGACAAGGGGAATGTTACCTGGTCCATTCTGAAGTCTCCTCCAGGTGGGCTCCCCCAGTCTGGAGTTCAAAGGACCAACAGTCTCAGGAGAGGGCAGATGGGACAATGACAAGAGAGGTCATCGGGGCAGAGAGGTTAAAGGTGTCCAGAGGCCTTGCCACATCTGTTCACTGTTCATTGCTTCAACCCAGATTTTCAACTCTCTCTCCTCTCTCTCTCTCTCTCTCTCTCTCTCTCTCTCTCTCTCTCTCTCTCTCTCCATCCCCCTGCCCCCCCTTCCCCCTCCCAAATCTGGATGCAGCATCTAGTCGTGTTTCAACCTGGCAGCTCTGCCAAGAAGAAATTACTCTGAGAGGAGGAGGAAACAAAACAAGGCCTTTTCCGCATTGAGAGGTTGGCCCGCACGCCTTCCCTCCTTCTCTCGCTAATGGCTGTCCCTGTGGCCTAGGCCAGGGCTGTGCTTTGTTCCCCGTGAATCATATAGAAGAGCACCTGCTCAGCCCTTAAACAAACAGGGCCATTTAAACCGCCCGGTGACACCATTGGCTAAGGAGCCCCGAGAAATAGGGTCCCTGGCTTGTGTTGGTTTTTGTGCATGTGTTTTTTTTGTTTTGTTGTGTTTTGTTTTGTGCTGTTTTGGATATATTGTTATTCTGCACACTTCAAAAGAGGCTTGGGTGGCCTGGGGAAGTCTGTGTTCTCAGTTCATTTCCCTCCCGTGTGTCTTTTGTGGGTTGCTGCCTCTGCTGCTTTGTTATTCTAACTTCTGGATTTGGGCTTTGGAATAAAGAGACTGGGTTTTTAAAAAGAAACGAATGTGGCTAGAAGAGAGGTGCCTTTGACAGTTAAATTACACCTGCAAGCATGAAGTCATCACAGCCATGGGGTGGGGGGTGCTTTCCTCCCGGAAACAAAGGCTGAGCTTTGGGCCACCAAATCGAATCGTGGCGGGGCCAGGGCTCGGTGCTGACCCCTGACCCGGATCTTCCTCACCAGCAAGGAAGTGGGGCTGGCATGAAATAGACACATATTGGAACCCCGCTTAGGCTCCCCTTATCTTTACCAGGACCTTGGGCATATAATGTGACTTGGACAAGCATGCCTGTATATATTGCTTTGGTTCACCTTCAAGTTCACACGAAGTTCTTTCTTTGTGTCTGTGGACACTCCACCCAGCACCGAGGGGCTCTCTCCACATCAAAGCATGAAGACTCTACTCTCCCTGACACCAAGCAAGCCTGCCTGGTCCTTGAGTCAGGCCACGGGAGTATCCTGGATTTGAACTGCCAGAGAGAGGTCCCTCCAAGAGAGTTGGTGGCTGTTGGATGAACATCTAAGTTTCTTCAGTCCTTTGTGGGGGGTATGTGCTGACACCAGATGATAATTCTTCATTGGTCCCCTGAGGAGCTAAGCCCATGTGTCCGTAGCAGAGCCTAAAGTCTCTCTTCCCTCTCCTCCTCAAGTCCTTGACACTCAACCTGGATAGCTGATTATTTAACTCCAAGAAACTTCAGGCCTCTTGGTGGTTTAGAAGAAGAAGAAGAAGAAGAAGAAGAAGAAGAAGAAGAAGAAGAAGAAGAAGAAGAAGAAGAAGAAGAAGAAGAAGAAGAAGAAGAAGAAGAAGAAGGCAACAAAATGCTCAGTACCAGGGTTGCTTGGCAGCGTGCTACATTAACCTCACAGTGAGAAAACGTGGAAGTGCCTATGCCCACTCTGTGTTCAGCGGGTGGCGGGAGCATTAAGAATTCCCACCTCTTCATGATCATAGCATTTCATGGCTGATATCTTATGATTAAGTTCCAGTGTACAAAGGCTGGCTTGGAGAGTGCACATTGTATGTTTGTGCCAACAGACTTATCTTTCTATTTGGACCCCTATGACAGATGAAAAAAAAAAAAGACTCCAATGGGAAATAAGGAAGACAGAGGTCTCTAGGTAAGAGGACTAACTCACTATTCATTTGTCAGAAACCTTACCCATCCTGCCCAAAGTGATGTGGAGTTGCAGAGCTTCCTTCACTTAGTGGCCATGCAAAAGTTTGAACAATGGAGATGCTGAGCCTCGGTTTCCTGCCCTGCAGAATGCTGGAGACATTAAAAACAATATCCATAGCTGGGTGTGGTGGCACATGCCTTTATTCCCAGCCCTCAGGAGGCAGAAGCAGGTGGATCACTGTGAGTTCAAGGCCAGGCTCATCTATATAGTGAATTTCAGGACCCTCTCTCAATCTCTAAAAAGAGAGAGAGCCCACAACTAGATTCAGGCCACCAATACAGATGACCGCTTTCCCTCTCTCTGAGCACCTACTGGATACGAAGGTAGAATCCCTTGGTCTGGAGAGGTGGCTCAGAGGTTAAGAGTACTGACTGGTCTTCTAGAGATCTGAGTTCAATTCCCAGCAACCACATGGTGGCTCGCAGCCAACTATAGTGGGATCTGGTGTCCTCTTCTGGCCTGCAGACAGACACAGAGGCAGGATGTTGTATTCATGATAAATAAAAAAAAAAGAAAAGAGAGTAGAATTCCATCTATAGGTGGTCTCTCTCTACCAACACCCATTTTTCATTTCATTTAATTTTTGGGTTCTGGCAGGGGGCAGGACAAAGTCTTATGTGCAGACTTGGCTAGACTGGAACCTGATTTGCCTCCCAGTGCTGTGATGAAAGGCGTGTGCCATCCACACCCTACCCAGAGATCTTATAACCCTCCTCCGTTCCCTCTCCCTCCCTCCCTCCCTCCCTCCCTCCCTTTCTTCCTTCCTCTCTGCCTTCCTGTCTTCCTTCAGTCTCTCTCTTGTTTTCTCTTTTATCCATATTCTTCCAGTCCTTGCTGCCCGTCCATTTTGCCTCCCTCCCTGCCAGAATCATTACCTCAAACCAGTATCTCTGGACCTCTGGGGTAGGCCCAGGGGACACCACAGCCTGCAAACCCCATCTTCCACTGAGTTAAACTGGTGAGCTTGGATGGACGCAGGGTCAACACTGCCGCTGAATTCACAACTTGTCTCTGAGTTTTACTCTTAGGACACTCTGAAAACAGTGGTGTGAACCAACCAGCTTATGTTGAGCTGTAATGATCAGTTATTAAATTTCAGGGGTTTTGTCACACTGGTCAGTTAAAGTCAGCCTTGTCGGGGTGTTCACACCACAGAAATTAGCAAACCCTACAACCCACCTGAGAGTCGTTTCCTTTAAGTGAGTGTTAGCACACTAGTGCCTAAAATGTAGGTAATACAATATAAGAGAGAAAGCCTTACAGAAATAGTCCCGCCTTCAAGGGGTCCGTTTGCAGGGGGTGATGATGACACACCAAAAGACACTGATCTGCAGTCAGGAATGAAAGTCAGACTCCAGCCGAGTGACCTAGGGTGTGTCCCTCTTCTCCTCTGCAACTCAGTTAGCATTCCCACCCATCCACTCTCGCCCCCGATACAAAGCTCCACTTCATAGCCTCGGCTAGTCTCGAACCAATGATCCTTCTACTTTTTCCTCCCAAGTGCCTGAGTTACAAGTGTTTGTGCCTTACAGAAACATATCTGATCAAAGTGTATCATGATCAGCCACAATGTGACATCTATATCAACCGTGACCCAGAAGTCTCAGAGACCACTGAGGAAGAAGGGGCTGGATCCAGAGGTCATGGAGAACTGGAGGGAGACAGCGTCTCTGGACATGACAAGGCAATTGCACTCACGTGCTCACAGCAGCTGTGGGTGCCAGCGAAAGACCTGTACAAGGTCAAGCTGGACCACATTCCAGCATGGACGGGAGAGGGGTTCATGGGACACTACCGCTGGCCTAGAAACTATTGACAGATGGTGGCTTATTGGGAAGGAAGAGTCAGTTTTCCTTAAGGGTGTAGCCCCTGGTAGGTCAACCATGCTCCAGTTGATGCCCCACAGAGTGTATGGACAACACACATTGATTGGACTTGGCAGGTTATAGAAGAAGAAGAAGAAGGAGGAGGAGGAGGAGGAGGAGGAGGAGGAGGAGGAGAGGAAGGAGGAGGAGGTATAGGAAATGGAGGAGGAAGAGGAGGACCATGATACAAAGCTGATGAGGGAGGCTGATAAAGGGTGAGGAGTAGGGCTCAGAGGTTAAGAACACTGGCTGTTCTTCCAGAGGACCTGAGTTCAATTCCCAGCAACCACACGGTGGCTCACAACCATCCATATTGAGATCTGGTGCCCTCTTATGGCTTGCAGGCATATTTGCAGACAGACAGAATGCTGTATACATAATAAATAAAGTCTTTAAAAATAAATAAAGTTTAAGGGTGAGGAATAGATTCCAGAGGAGTTTAGGGTGAGGAATGGGGGTGAATATGATCAAAATACATTGTAAGAAAATCATAAAAGAATTGACAGAAATACATTATTATGAACTAAGACACAAATGTTCACCGCCGTTTTCCAGCTTTGAGCTTAGTTTACTGTCTGCTATATGGGATTTACAGTGAGAAACTCCCCGGCCTATCTCATCAGGCTGTCACAGGGTTCGGCAGAATGACGCAGAGCAAGAAGACCCATTGTGGTCCATACTTATCTGTCTCAATCAGTGTGGTCCAGGCTTATCTGTCTCAATCATTGTGGAAAGCATAAGACTATGCTGCTTGGTGGCCTGAGTGGATTTAACTCCACAGAGGGGCTGCCTGATAAAGGAAAGCCATGCTAAGCAGCCATTGTGTGACTGGCTACCAAGAGTATGACAGCTTGGTCTACCCATGTTTCTTACGGAGCCTAACCTGGGACCATGAGCTCAGAGAAGTGACAAAAGTCATGGCTGTGCCTTAGGTATCGCCACAAAGAGTCCCATCTTCTCCCTACCATGTGGGAAGTTTTTTTTAAGGCAGGGTCTTACTAAGTAGCTCAAACCTAGAACTCTGTGTAGACCATGCTGGCCTTGAACTCACAGCCATCCACACACCCGCACTGCCTCCTGAGTGCTAGGGATGAAAGTTATGCGCCATCATAGCTGCCTAGGGTGTTTTAGAAGCTCTGCTCTGGATTTCTTGGCGATGAAAGGTGTTTGTCATCAAGCCTGAGGACCTGAGTGTGAACCCTGGGACCCACGTGGTAGAAGAAGAGACTAAGTAAGAGCTGTCCTCTGACCTCCGCACACCCGACTTGAGGAGATGAGGGTGACTCTGAGAGCTTCTCCTCAGACCACTGGCTGAGTATCATTTTTAAAGTCACCTCATCAACCAATAGTCCCTCTCATCTTCTCCTGGCCCACCTTCTCTTCAACCTTCTCTCCTTCTGTGACCCTCCCAGGCCGCAGCGTGCTGGTTAGAAGTCACTCACAGCTTAATTACAGGAAACTATGTGCATCGTCCTCTCTAATGATTTAATAGTCTGTCTTCCCCGAGTGAATGCTAAATCCCTGGAGGGTATGGAATGTGGTCAACTCACTGTTTCTCCTCGGGTCGCTGGAGCAGTCACGGAGAGAGCACAGGCCAAACTGAGTCTACACTGTCCGCATTGGACACAGCACCGCTGGCCAACCCCGAGGGCAGACCACCAGTATGTGCCTGCTGGGTTCTCACCAGAGGCAGGAGGTATAAACAGCTAAGGAAACCGAGGCATAGAGAGGTCAGCAACTCGCTCACCCCAAGGCATAAGGCAAGCAGTGAAACCGGATTCCAGACGTGACCTCTTGCAAACCTATGCTCTGAAATACCTCAGGGTCAGGGAAAACAGAAGTGATGCTTCCAGACTAGTCAATAGCACTGTGGAGTTCTTCTAAGTAGGAAATTGAGAGACGGAGGTGGTAGGTAGCTGTTAGCAGCTGAGTCCTTCCAGAAAGGTGTCACGAGTTAGGTCCCTGCAAACTGCAAAGAGAGGAGCCTTGGAGAAGGGGGGCTGAACAATGCTACTGGAGTCACCGAGGACCAGCTGGCAGGAGACATTGGCAACAGTCAATGGGGACTTTGGGCTCTGCAGACTCCTTGGGTAGGTTTGTCCTTTACCTCCAGGGACTTGGTACAAGACTCCCGGGGTACTTTGGGAATCTTAGACTGAATGGTGGTGGCAGAATATCCCACTTACAGCCAGCCAGAGAGTGCTCACCGCTCCAAGGTCTGGCTGCTTGGGCTATTAGTGTGGTGGCAAGTCCTGCCCCCCAGGGGTGGAAGGAGCTAGGTGGGGCAGTCAGTGGGCGTAAGCTCCTCTGTGTAGCTCAAAGGCCTTGGGATAGTTGGGGTTCCAGAGTCACGTGGATCTCGCAAATCCAGAGGGAGGACCAGAACTGAATAAATGCCAGAAGTACCCTGAGGTTCTCTTCCCCCTCCCCCAGGCCTGAGGCTATTTCCAGCATTTCCTGAGTTTCAGAAACCGCCACCGAGATCTAGATCAGCCTTGGGAGCTCAGGGTTCTTTTCATGTTTCCTACTGCCCCCGAAGGCTGCCCTTCAGGTCGGGGATGCAGCACAGCTGGCCGAATGGCTGGCTAAGGTGCTCAGAGCTCTGGCTTCCGTACCCAACGTAGCCTCGACACCGAGCGTGCCCGCATGTGCCTGGAATCTCAGCAACTCTGCAGGGAAGGGCAGAGAGACGGAAAGTCCAAGGTCACCTCTTGCTACGTAGGAAGCAGGAGGCTACCCGAGGACGGGTGAGACACCATCAGAAGATAGATAGATAGATAGATAGATAGATAGATAGATAGATAGATAATAAATAAAAGATCTGGTATACAATAGTATTTTCAGGGGACATCATGGACCACCAACCCTAAGATGGAAGAGGGGTCTCCATCAAGCAACTGGTCTTTGTGCAGGGGGCCTGGAGCCCTGGTACCCACCCTCTGGCTCCGAGAGTAGTGACATTTCTTCTTCCTCACCACAGACTTTTACCTTGGACACTCTGGTCCTCAAATCGAGCTCTAGACTGCTTTGTGCGCTGTTGCCATTGTGGTGATACGCACCATCTGGCTATGACCAGATCCAAACACCAAATGGTGAACTCACTGGAGAAAGTGCAGTGCGTGGCAGCCAGCGAAGGGAAGATGTTAACAAAGGGTGCACTATGGAGCAGAGGTTAAATACGTTCAGGCTTCTGTGCTAGCCCAGAAACTTCCTTGAATTCTCATTAAAAAAAAAAAGGAATCGCTGTAATATGATGTTTTACCTCATTAAATGCTGCAATTTGAGAAGCAAGGGAAGTCCTGGGCTGGGAACCGGGCACTTGGCGTAGGTCACTGTGCCGCATTTCTGAGTTTGCTTTGCCCAGTTCCCCTCATGGGGAGGCTCGGAGGAGTGATGGGAGCAGCGCAGGGTGTCTCTGGCCTCCCAGGAGCATTTTCCTCTCCTAGCTTCATGCCACAAAGCCTGCTTTGGTCCTTTCTTCCATTCCTGCCCTTACATGCTGCTACATTGTTTTGTTTTCAATCTGGCAGCCATCTTTGTCTTGTTCCTCCCTCCCTCCCTCCCTCCCTCCCTCCCTCCCTCCCTCCCTCCCTCCCTTTCTCCCTCTCTCCTTACTGCCCTCTTGCTGTCCAGGAGGATGAGGGGGGTCACTTGTCAGCCAGGCTAGGCTAGCCAACTGGTGAACTCTAGGTTCAATGAGAGATTCTGTCTCATGGGAATAATGTCGAGAGAGAGAGAGAGAGAGAGAGAGAGAGAGAGAGAGAGAGAGAGAGAGAGAGAGAGAGAGAGTCAGTCTGTAGCCCCCACACACACGGGTATGTACACACACACACACACATTCTCACACAGACACATGTTCACACATACACATGGGAATGCACACACACTCACATACACAGACACATGGTACGCTTACACACATACACACACACACACATGTTCACACATACACATGGGATATTGGTGTCCAGGGTGTGTTTTTATGTGGATAGGAATCTTCCCACCACCCTGGAAGTGCGATTCCCCAAGCTCTGCGGTACTTGGAAGCTCAGAGTTTTAACTCCGTGGCAATGAAGACCTTTATTCAGGTTAGGCCGCTTGAGTGACACACGCCCATCAGAGATGGTTTGCTTCCTTCTCAGGTTCTTGCTCTGCATCACTTCCTCCCCCTTTGTGTTTCCTGCATCACTTTCTCCTCTCTGCACTTCCTGCATCATTTTCTCCTCTCTGCATTTCCTGCATCACTTCCTCCTCTCTGCATTTCCTGCATCACTTCCTCCTCTCTGCATTTCCTGCATCACTTTCTCCTCTCTGCATTTCCCGCATCACTTCCTCCCCTTTGTGTTTCCTGCATCACTTCCTCCTCTCTGCATTTCTCGGAGGCTGCTCTGGGATCCAGCAAGGCAGACTTAGCTGTCAACCCAAAAGTGGCTCCTAGTCTCTCCTGTGGGTCAGCGGTCATAACCATAGCTCCCTGAAATCTCCACATCCTGCACACAGCAGCTGCCCGACTCACTCCCAGCTCTACAGGGAGAGTGGTCCTTTACGCCTCAGACAGAAGTGCCATTCTGAACAGACAGGCAGCCACCAGACATCCTTGCACTGTTGGCTTCCTTGCAGGCAGAGGGGACCAGTCCCCCACAATATCGTCACACGAATAGCAAGCACCTTAAGGTGGCTTAGTGGGGTGTTGATGAGGAAAACACGCTCTGGTTTGCAGGGGTGGGGGTGGGCTGGTCTTCACTCTGGCCTCCAACATGGGTGTAACGTCACATCAGACACCGTGCTGTGTGAAGGGCGGGAGGCTAGGGATGAAGGCTACACTGAAGTGGAGTGTGCATGTTACATGCATGTTACATGCATTACATAAAAGGTTTTGAGACAGGGTTTCATGCAGTCCGGCCTGGTCTAAAACTCAAACCACAGCCAAGGATGACCTTCAGGTTCCGATCCTGCTTCTACCTCTCTGGGATTTTACAGGC
Source organism: Mesocricetus auratus (assembly GCF_017639785.1). Taxonomy (NCBI): domain Eukaryota; kingdom Metazoa; phylum Chordata; class Mammalia; order Rodentia; family Cricetidae; genus Mesocricetus; species Mesocricetus auratus. Next base: position 5,542,645 of record NW_024429182.1, on the reverse strand, counting down.
TTGGGCCACCATGCCTGGTTTATGTGGCCCTGGGGGCATCAAACCAACGGCTTTGTGAGCACTGTCCCACCTAAGCTGCAGCCCCAGGCTTGTTCGGAACATTCTTAGCCCTCTCCTTGCTGCCCTTAGAGACTTCCTGTCGGCACATCCCGAGGCGCCCCTTTGACACAAGTCTCCCACATCCGAGACCAAGACCGGCTGGCGCAAGGAGCTTCCTTCTTGCACGTGTAGTCCTCTTTCTGTGCCCTTTCGCAGGACTCGGGCTGCCTGCCTCATCACCGTCGTCGTGGGATGATGTTACTGCTTGCTTTGTTTTCTGAGACGCCCCGTGTTGCTCTTGAAGACCTGCCATATTTCAAAACCTTCTTCTCTTTGTGCGAGCCACTGTGGAGCAACAGGGAGAGCGTCCGTCCGACTCACTGCACAGATGCTCTTTATTACACACTCCGCCCTCTCTCCTTCAGATACGTGGGACAACCGACCGCTTGAGCAGGTTCTTCAAAATGGGAAACTGTGAGCTGGCCTTCTCTGGGTGGTTTAACCCCTTTGAGGGGAAACGGGATTATGTAAAACCAAGGTGGAGTCTGGGACACGGCTGGGCCCCCGCAGAGAGCATGAGACCCTGGACTCACGGCTGTGCCTGTGATCCCAGCACTTTAGAGGCGGAGGCTGCAGGAGCAGGAGTTCAAGGCCTTCCCTGGCAGTGTGTCAAGGCTGCAGTTGGTCTTGTCTACGTAAGACCGCGGATCAAAACAAACACACCATCCAAAGTAGTATCGTCGTGGCTGTCATCGCGCAATGGGACATCAGAGGTCTCATGTACATTTACACCCTAAATTATATTTGCTGACAGCCTTCATTGGCTGTCTAGCAGGAGTTCTATTCTAAAAATTCTAAAGCTGGGCATTGGTGGCGCACCCCTTTAATCCCAGCACTCATGAGGCAGAGGCAGGCCTATCTCTGTGAGTTCCAGACCAGCCTGGTCTACAGAGCGAGTTCCAGGACAGCCTCCAAAGCCACAGAGAAACCATGTCTTGGAAAACCAGATAAATAAATAAATAAATAAATAAAAATATTCTATGTGTTTTAGTTGCATACCCATTTTTGTTGCTTTGGTTCCCACGCAATTAATTCAGTCTACGGCCGTTCACCCACCCTTCCATCTATCCGCCCACTCATCAACACATTCACAAGTGTTTGCTGAGTCTGCATATAAGCCATCTATCAGCTCATCCGTCAGCTCACTCACAGAGGCTTATTGAGTATATGTCGGGTTGCCTAATCAGATGTGAGGGGACGTAGTCTTATGAGGAACACAAGCAAAGAAGTAGGCATATGTTGAAGGCACAGTACGAGGCTGTGTCCATGGTGGACTGGGAGCTCAGCGGAGTCAGAGCAGGGAGGGAATGCCTCTTCCGAAATTCTGAGAGCCAAGAGACTAAGGTGGACCCTAGTGGAGTAGGGTGACAGGCACGCTCAACTGCAGCCACCATTCAAAAACAAAAGGCATGATGATGATGATTTTTATTTTTTTAATCATGGGTTCTAGGAATTTGAACTTGGGTCCTTGGTAAACACTGTTACCCACTAAGCCAACTCCCCAGTGCTCCGTGGAAGTTTTTTTTTTTTTTTAACAGAACTGAGCCTGTATTATTTCACAACCAAAGAAGACACAGAGAAAGAAGACAGGCCAGGCGGTGGTGGCACACGCCTTTAATCCCAGCACTCAGGAGACAGAGGCAGGCAGATCTCTGTGAGTTAGTGGCTGCCGGGTTTTCAGAGAAGTTCCAGGACAGCCAGAGCTACACAGTGAAACCTGAATGAATGATAAATGAATGAATGAATGAATGAATGAAGCGACAGACACTGGCCCAGCACTGCCACCTACTAGTTGTGTGATCAAAGAATATTCTAGATGTTTCTTACACTCTTCTTCCTCTTCCACAGGGTAGCTCATTCTAGTTCACGCTGTTTCTGACCTGTTGTCAACTCTCCAAGCGCGTGCAACAATGTGTCTGACCTCTTAGTGACTTGAAGGTCATGTACATGATATTCATGAGCGAAAGGGTTAATGCCTTGGAAAGGTGCCCTCTGACTTCTAGTTCCTGGTAGAATGGATCCCAGAGAGCTGGGTCAGATGACACCAGGGTTTTCCTATGGAAGCCAGTAGTTAGGGCTTGGCCCTGCCGGTCCCCACCTGCTGCAAATGGGAGTGGGAACCTTGGAGAAGGAGCCCTGTGGGACTCGATTTCCTCTGCTTTGCCTCAGCCCACCGTAGTCTTAGTCCTTTGTTATCCCATGCAAAGTTATGGGGAAACTTGTAAATATGAGGGCTGAGCACAGCTACACTAGAGTCTTTCACCTGTGAGGGTGCAGGCCCCCCCTTACAGTGGCATCACCCGGCTCTCAGAGGCTTGCCTGTAAATGTTGCTGAACAAGTGAATGGAATGAATGAATGACAGGCAAACAGGACGAATGTGCGGTCTCCTGTCAGCCCAGACAATAGTTTCTTCGTTCTCCTCTTTCCCTCTTCCCATTCTCCTACTGCTCCTCCTCCTCCTTTCTTTCTACAGGGAAGGAGCTGGGCAGAAGTCTGGCATCCGTGGCTCTCTGCCCTAGGCCTGGAGAACAGGCACTTGCAGGATTGTGTCAGAGACAAGGTGCTGAAGATATGTTGGATACCTAGACAGGAGTGGCTGCCTACAGGCCCACTGAACACAGAGCTCCGTTCATACACTGGAAACGCCGAGGAGTGCGTCTTGCAGAGGAGGCAGCCTCCTCTTGCAAACCAAAGCCTCGGGTGGATCACCAAAGGAGGAGAATGAGGGGCTTTTCTGCATCCACTAGATCTGGGACTAAGTCCTCACGTCTCCGGGTACCATCACCTGGGGCCTAAGAGATTAAAATATCAGGAAAGATTTGTTACAAAATGCTTCAAACTGGCTTGTTCTACAGCCTGATTTTTTTTCCTCCCCCTGACATTGGAAAAAATAAAACCACAGCAGGCATGCAGTCAGAGATAGTGGACTCTACCTTGGTTGCGGAAGATACTGTAGCTGGCCCAGCTTCCTGGCTGTGGATTGATATAGCAGGCTCCGGGGAACCCACTGAGCCACCTCCCTTATTCTGCCCCAGCCGCTGTAAATATGAGTCACACAGATGGCAATGGATGTGCCAAGCAGTTTCATAACCACCGTCTGCGTCTTCGCCATATCCGAGTTGTCTTATTTATGCTTAGGGCTCAATGGCTCATTGTGTATAGAAGTGTCAGCTTCCCTGGGAGTGGAAATCAAAACAACACAATCGTGGTGCCCACATAGCATGTAGTCAGGGATAAAATTAGCTGGGAGTTCTGAATGCATGATCCTTCGTCTGGAAGATGACTGCTGTGGTAAAGGTGGACACGTTTAGTTTGCATGTGCATTTTTTCACACTGCTTCCTGGTCTCGAAGGTGAGGTGGGCAGGGACGTTAGTGCTCTGTCAATGGCGGGGACATAGATGCCTAGCATGGCGGGGTTGATCAGAAGTTCACAGCTATGGCTAAAATCAGTATCATCTAGGGATGGAACGTGTTGAAGACCACAGAGATCCACAACCCCCCCCCAACCTAGTGCCTCAGACTCTCCTGGGATGGAGCCTGGGTTGTAGGAGAGTGGTTTGGGGTGTCTTGCCTGATTTTCCGGGTCCTCTGCAGAAGTGGGGGAAGGAATAGGGGAATTTTTGAGCTTAAGGAACCTCCCGGTTAGAATTTTGAGACTACCCAAGGCCCAGCCCCTTGGTCAGCCCATAAGAGCTGTAGGCTGCACATTGCAGGGTAAGCACAGGCAGGGGGGTGGCATGGGGGAGAGGACAGACAAGAGCAAAAGAGGAAGAAAAAGGAAGCCCCAGAGGCTAAGGGCTGGGCAGAGGTCCAGGGTTACCAGGGCCAACTCTTTGGCTCGCCTCTGGGGCGAGCAGGGCTGGAAAACCGGGTACTAATTCAAGAACCTGGAATTGTGCAGACATGGGAGGAAACATGGAGGCCAAAGACAGTGCAGAGAGCATGTGGAAGCTGGCCTGGGTTGTGCGGCACTTGCTCTCTTAAAACAGGAAACAAAAATACATAGAATGACACAGAATGGTGTTTGCCTACACTTACACAGTCTTCTCGTGGCTTTGTCATTAGGTCCGTCAGACCTCGGGCTTCTGAGGCTAAGGGGTAGCCCAGTGATCCTGGAAAGCTGGGATCACTCAGTCAAGTGAACGGAGCAGGATTACCCAGAGACACAGGAGACGGTGGACGTACACAGCCAGCAGTCCATGCCAGTGTCTGTCACTCTACCCTAGATACCCTGACTATGCAGGAGGGCACCCACCAGGGGCCAGGGACTGGGCATGCTCTTAGTGTCGAGCAAAGCCTGTTCTCTCAGGCACCAGAAGCGGAGAACGGGAGCTGAACCAGGTGAAGGAGAAGACAAGAAGATTAAAAATTTACGCCCAAAATGTCCAGGACGTTGGGTCAAAATCAAACCACCAGATCAAAGACTTGAAAGGTGAAGACACAGCCCGTTTTGGAAACCCAGTGTGGGATCATCGTGGGATCTGCCAAGCCCACTTTCTGGCGTAGAAAGAGATGGGGATTGGAGTCAGTGTGTTGAAGAGGGATCTCCAGCTCTGCTGGCAAGAAGCAGCCATGTTGGGGGAGTTCGTGTTCACTGACGCCCTGGGGTGGCTTGTCTTCCTTGTCAACTGACTGGACCTGAAGTCGCCATGGAAACACACCTCTGAGTGTGTCTGTGAGGGTGTTTTTAGAAGGAAACAACTGAGGTAGAAAAGCCCAACATGAATATGCAAAGGAGAGGCACGTGAAGCAGCAGCTTCATCTCTGTAGAGGCAACGCGACCAGCGCTGTCTGCCACCCCACCACCAGGCCTCCCCGCCACGGTGGGCCACACCTCAAAACCTGTTGGCTAAACAAAGCTCTCCTGGGGCTGATTTTAGTCAGGAGTCCTGTCACAGCAATGTAACACCTCCAAGCATTACTCACAGCAGTCAAGATGGAGACGCAGAGCAATCTGCATTGATTGGAAAACCCTGGAGACATCCAGAGAGCGTGGTTACGTGGTTGTGACTCAACAGGAGAGATCTCATCTTGCACGCCTAAGGCCCTGGGCGCCATCGCCAGCACCACACACAAGAGGACATGACGAGGAGCGAAATGCACTAGCCGAGACACACAAGTAAACACTGAACCTTCACCCTACATGGAGGCTGAAAGTGGAGAACTCCCGGGAACAGAGGACCGAAGAGGCATTGAGAGTTGATGTGGCCAGGGTCAGGGAGCCAGGCCAGCCTGGCACAGGGCTTCAGGGACAGTGGCTTTGCAGCAAGGCAGCTGGAATGAAAAGCAGTGACTTGTCACCTGTGTCTTAACATTTCAGTTATTTACTCTGCTGGGGGATGGATGGGTGCGTGCCATGGCGCACAGGTGGACGTCAGAGGACGCTGTGTAGGAGGGAGTCGGTTCTCTCTTCCACCACCAGCCCCAGGGATGGAGCTCAGAGGGTCAGGTTAGACAGCGAGTGTCTACCCCGCTAAGCCCTCCACTTGCCTCTGTGTAATGCATTCGAAGTTAGCCAATAGGATTGTAAGGAGTTTCGTCCTAGAGAAGCGACAGGTATTGGATGTGACTGATGTACTGATTAGATTCATTCTGTCGTTTCATAGTGTGTACATGTATGCAAAGACCACACCATGGGTGTTGGGATGGGCCCAGCAGAGAAGCGTGCCAAGCAGGTTAGGGTCAGCACTGCCAAAAGCACTGCGTCGTATTGTATAGGTTTATACCCACAAAATTATTTGTCAGTTAAAAATAATAAAATAGAAAGAAGGCAGAGAGAGGGAGGAGGGAGGGAGGAGGGAGGGAGAGAAGGAGGGAGGGAAGGCAAAGCCTGGAGGCTGCCGTCTCCTGTAACCATTGCTGACTCTTGTGGGTGAGCCCAGTACTGAGTGTTTGCAGGGCCGAGCCTGTGTGTGGCAGGATTTGTCCTTACCTTGGTAAGAAAAAGCATTGTGGAAGTCTGACCTTTCTGCCCAGTGCTCTGCCTCGGGGATGGAACCTGAAACTTGTGGGAGGCAGTGGTGGGAAGTGTCCCGGGGGCCCCTGAACTCACGGTGAGCATCTCTTCCGCGGCAGTCCGGCCAGCCTCTCTCCAGGCTCATTGCTCCAGGATGAAGATTAAACGGTGACTCAGACTGAGGCTGTGTGATCTAGGAGGGCCGCCAGGAACAGTGGTGGCAGTGTGCCCTGGCCAGGGGTGGGGGTCAGCTCAGGTGTGAGTGATGACTGAAAGTGCCATCGCACCACAGCAGGGCCTCTTCTGGCACAGGCCGCTGGGTTCGCTGCAAGGTCTGGGTCACCCCTGCCTCCATCCTCCCTCAGCTCCCAGTGCCCGTGTCGTTTCCCACCGGCCCCCTCTCATGGCCTCTCTGCAGACACGGAACAAATCCTGCCAGCGCTTAATGGCTTAATATGACCACGGCGTCGTTCTGTTGGCAGATCTGCAGCGTGGACCTGGCCTGCTCCCCTTGGCTGCAGTGGCTAAAAAGACCGGAGCTGGGATCATCGGGACCAGCTCTTTGTCAGTCCTGTCATTTGCTGGAGACCCCTCCATGTGACAGCCAGGCTGCACCCAGCATGTAGGCTGCAAGGAAACGAGACAGAGGGGACTTGCACTTAGCATGACGTCTGCTATGGCCACGGAGCTGCCCGCATTGAAAGGAAGGAAGCGTGGCCCTGGACCTTTCCGTGGGTGAGGGTAGTGTCACTTCTGTAGGGAGAGCCGCGGCTCACAGTGAAGCAGCCGTCTTTGGAAAACACCGTCTGGCACGCACAGCTCTTTCTCGGGCCACAGGGCCTTTGTGCATTCTGCTTCTGCTGTCTGGAATGGGCCTTCTTGTCTTCCTCTAACAGAAACCTCCCCAGTGCCACATCTCTCAGACGAATCCTTTCACCTGTGAAGACTTCCCGCAACTCCAATCGGGTCAGTGCCTCTCAGTGGTCTCCGAGGTTTCCTCGGTGCTTAGAGGTAAGCTTTATATATGTATGTGTGTATATTGTATGTATGTAATATGTATACATGCATGTGTATATTATAAATGTATAGTATATGTCTGCTTATATATTTGCACATGTATGTATATGTGTATAGTGTATGTATATGTGTATATTTGAATATGTGCGCATATACATGTGTATATTTTATGTTTGCATTTATATTGAATGTGTGTATATATGTATATGTGTATATACATGTGTATATTATATAGTGCATATTGTATGTATATATGTATGTATATATACATGTGTATATTATATATGCATATGTGTATAATGTATATATGAATGTGTATGTCTATGTGCTTGTGTATATGTGTTTATACATGCATATATATGTATGTGTATATATGTATATGTGTATAATGTATATATGAATGCATATGCATGTGTGCTTGTGTATATGTGTGTATACATGCATACATATGTGTATATAATACATGTGTATAACGTATATATGAATGTATATGTATGTGTTCTTGTATATATGTGTGTATACATGCATATATATGCATGTGTATATATGTATAATGTATATATGAATGTATATGTCTGTGTGCTTGTGTATATGTTTGTATATATGCACATATATACATATGTGTATATATGTATATGTGTATAATGTATGTGCTTATATGTACATGTGTTTTGCTCTCTTATTTTAAAGATATTTTTGTAAAAGTTACTGTGTCTGTGTGTGTGTGTGAGTTTATGTACAGGAGCCTGAGAAGAGCAGAGGGTGTCAGATCCCTGGAGCTGGGGTCACTGCCAATGTTGGCCGCCTGATGCAGGTGTTAGGAGTCAACCCGGATCCTCTGTAAGCGGTCAGTGCTCTCTCTGCCCTGCTCTGGGCTGTTCTGTCCATGCATCCACATGCATCAAACCCGGATCCTCACGGCTGAGCATCCCTCCAGCTCCCACCCATGCGTGTTTTTCTACACAACAATATATGGGACCTACTGTGTGTCGGTTCCTAAGGAGGCACCGAGGGTAGTGCTGGACAGAGCCAAGCAGGTTCCATTGCAGTTAGAAGGCTTACTGTCTAGGAGAGACAGCACTCTGTGTGTGTGTGTGTGTGTGTGTGTGTGTGTGTGTGTGTGTGGTGTTTGTGTGACTATACTTAGGAGGCTTACTATCTAGGAGAGACAGCACTCTGTGTGTGTGTGTGCATGTGTGTGTGTGTGTGTGTGGTGTTTGTGTGACTGTACTTAGGAGGTTTACTGTCTAGGAGAGACAGCACTCTGTGTGTGTGATTGTGAGTATATGTGCTTATGCATACGTGTGTTTGTGTGTGTGTGTGTGTGTGTGGTGTTTGTGTGACTATACTTAGGAGGCTTACTGTCTAGGAGAGACAGCACTCTGTGTGTGTGTGTGTATGTGTGTGTGTGTGTGTGGTGTTTGTGTGACTGTACTTAGGAGGTTTACTGTCTAGGAGAGACAGCACTCTGTGTGTGTGATTGTGAGTATATGTGCTTATGCATACGTGTGTTTGTGTGTGTGGTGTGTGTGTGTGGTGTGTGGGATTCATGTGTGTGCAAAAGAGCACAGCCTTGGGGCTGGAAGAGAGTTCAGCAGTGGAGAGCTCGTGCTCTCTTGCAGAGGGCGAGTCCTTTCCCAGTGTCACACAGCCACTGTAACCCCAGCTTCAGGGTTCCTCTTCTGTCCTCCTCGGGTACTGTATTCATGTGCACACATCCACACGTACACACACGTGTACACACACACACACATTTAAAAATACAATAGAATTTTTAAAAAGAGATAGGATGGTTATTAGAGGAAGACACTTGATGCGACTCTCTGGCCTCCATGAGCAACTCAGGTGCTCGTGTGTGTACATACATAAACAAGTACACATATGCTGCACACGTCTGTACACACGTGTGCCCCTGCCTCCCACATATGAATGCACACACAGCACTGAAATGCGTGGACGGCCGTGTCTGCTGTGGAACAGTCATGTCTGCTTGTCTGCATGTGGCACGGCTGTGTCAAATCTGGCAGAGGGGATTCTGAACTTCCGACCAGAGTAGCCGTGGTAAGACTGTAGGTCAACGCCCACTTACAAATGCTGCTGCTTCCTTTTGTTTGTCCTGGCCCAGCAGCCCTAGCAGTTCCGGTTGCCCAAAGGGAGCTACGGCAGACTTGGAAAGCCAGAGAACGTGCCGGGCCAACACATAGCTTTCGGGTGGAGTCAGAGGCAGCAGCCTGTTGTGACTTCACACCAGGATTAGCTCACAAGCTCTGCCGGGCTCTGGAAGGCAGACACTTCACTTGGGGAAGTGAGAGCCTTAATTATGGAGAGGGAAAAGGGCGGAGTCTGCATGGGGCTGGGAAGTATTTCCAGGAAGGGCCCAGAGAAAGGAGCAAGAAGGTTAAGAAGCAGGTCTGCTGTGAGATTGAAACCCCAGGCATTTTGGGCAAAGCCAGCAGATGATCTGTAGCGCCCTTCCCACCAGAAGCAGCTGAGGGCAAGCTCGGAGGGAGAGAAGGATAGAGATGGGTTTACAACCAGGGCGACCTGAGGGCCCTGACAGCTACTCATCCGCACACAGACTCCACCTTCTGAGGGAGGGGAAGCACAAACCAGCTCCTTCGGCCCCTGGGAATGTTGGAACATTCCAGAAGAGTGAGGTGCTGAACAAAACTTCTAGCCTTTGGTTTGTGTGTCAGGGTCTGCTCTGGCGACCTCCTGAAGGTAATGGACACCCCATGACCCTTATCTTGTTACACGGACTTTCACCACTGGCAAACAAGGAATGACATGCCAGACTTACTTTCCTGCCTGACAACCGGATAACCGAAGGCTACAAAACCTCTTCCATCCCAGAGCGACGAGGGTCAGACTCAGACAGTACCGCCGCCTGCCACTGCTGTCTGGAGGGGAGAAGGAAGGTGGGTGTGAGTCCCTGAGGTGAGGGGTAAAACTGGGGAGAAGGACAGGCCCGGGTGCCGGGAATCTGCAAAACAGAATACCAAAGATGAGAGGTATGGGCTGAGAGGAAGCCCTAGAGGGCTCAGGGTTCCCTTTAACCGAGACCCAAACATTGATCGTGCGTGCCAGTGCATGTGTGTCCTTGTGGGTGTCCATGCGGATGAACTCTGAAAAGCCAGAGAGTCTACACATTGAAGGAATGACCACTGGATTCCTGGACTCCACGGGGGACGGGGTGGGGAGCTCGCTGCAGGTAGGGAAGGATGTGTGGGGAGCTCTGGAGCAGGACTGGGGGAGCTCCACTGCTAGAGTCTGAGGGTCTTGTGCTCAAGGCTCTACCCAGTTCCTGGGAGACAAATGTCAGTGAAAAGAAATCGATTTATTTAAGGCTGGCCTTAAGGAGAATGGAGGAGACTTCCTTCTCAAATCTTAGACTTTGCTGAGGGGCTCAGGAGTGTGGGCGGCTTCAGGGGACAAAATGGAGGAACAGTCAGGCTCCAGGGATCCCCATGCTGCCTGGGCTTTCTGTCCAGGGCAGGAATCTTCTTTTCTTCTTCTTCGTCCAAACCGTTCTGGAGCCAGGTGTGGGTGGCTCAGGACTGCAATCCCAGCACTCAAGAGGCCCAGACAGTAAGATCCCGAGTTCAAGGCCATCCTGAACTACTAATACATGCCATCTGCAAAACAAACAACAACCACCACAACAAGACTCATACGCAATGCTTGTGGCAGCTTTGATAATAATTGCAAAAACCTGAAGGCAATCAGAATTCCCTTCAGAAGGCAAAGAGATAAACAATGGTGCCTCCGGATGGCAGACTAGAAAGAAGGAGAGTGAAAGATAAAATAAGAAGAGAAGAACAGGGCTGGAGAGATGGCTCAGAAGTTAAGACCACTCGCTGGCTTCCCTTCCAGAGGACCTGTGTTCTATTCCCAGTAGCCACATGGTAGCTCCCAAGCATTTGTAACTCCAGTCCCAAGGAATCTGATGCCTTCCTCTGACCTGGCAGGCATTGTACCCATGCAGTGCACAGACATGCACGCAATCGAAACACCCATGCACGTAAAATTAAAAAAAAATCTTAAAAGGAGCCATGAGGCCACGAAGAGACATGGAAGAAACCTAAGTGCATATTCCTAAGTGAAGGAAGCCAATGGGGACAGGGCATGCATTACACGATCCCAGCTGTTTGGTACCCAGGAAAAGGTAAGATGATGGAGACAGTAAATCAGCAAGGGCTTGGAGGATAGGAAGTGGAAGCCAGCAGAGTCTAGATTCTCAGGGCAGCTGAAGTTATGGTCTGTGAAATTATAACGGTGGAGACATGTCATTACACATTTGTCAACAGCCACAGAACGGATCCCACTTGGGGGAAGCTGAGGCAGGAGAAGCCACCGTGGGTTGCATAGTAAGACCATGTCTGTAAAATGGGCAAGGGAGGACCTCACTATGTAACTTATAGATAATAAGCTCGCATGGGGATGGGACGCCTATGCAGATTTCTCAGTTTTAGTAAATAAACCATTGTGGAATAAGGAGTGTGTGTGTGTGTGTGTGTGTGTGTGTGTGTGTGTGTGCGCGCGCGCGCGCGCGCAGGGTGAGAGAGTGTATAGGAAATGCCTGTACCTTCAGCTCAAATGAACTAATAATTGCTTTGAAAACTAAAGTATGAGTGTATATATGTGCAAATATGAGTGTGTGTGTGTGTGTGTGTGTGTGTGTGAGAGAGAGAGAGAGAGAGAGATGCCGATGTTAGGGTCTCTCCCCCGAATCTGGAGTTCATCAGTTTGCCTCTGGATGTCCACAAATCCCCCAGTGCCCTTCTGTTCTCCTTCTCCAATGCTGGGGGTCACAGATGCTTTTCTAGGGATGCTGGTGCTGGTGACAACGTTACCAGCTGAGCCGCCTCCCTAGCCCCAAAGACTGTATGTGTGTGTTTACGTGTGTGCATTTGTGTGTGCTGGAAGGTGACCTGGAGTGCCATTCCTTAGGCACCATCTAACTTGATTTTTGAGACAGGGCCTCTACATGTCCTGAGTTCACCACATAGGCTCGGTTAACTGGCCAATGAGACACAGGGACCACCTGCCTGCCTTTGGTTCGCTTATACTGGGATTTCAAGAACCAATATGTTCTCACTTTTTTGTTTGTCATGGGTTTGGGGGATCCAACTCAGGATCTCATGCTTGCAAACGAAGCAAAGACTTTTAAAAACCAATGCCGCAAGAAATACAAAAACAGAAGAAAAATTATATCAGTTGTAAATTCACAACTACCCAAAGAAATATAATACCAGATAGTTGACTGCTTTAAGTAAAAAATGCAAACAATGAGTTGGGCTCATAAAAGTGGTAGCATATCAAATCTACAAATTACATAATAGTAACAAAAGACGGGATGAGAAGGAGAAATATTTTACTGTGAGGTTCTCATATGTATAGAAGGATAGGACAAATTACTTGATAATGATAAAGCAAACCCTAAAGCAATCGCCAAATGACACAACAAAGAAATTTTAGTTATGCAAGCCAACAAAGGTGACAGAATGAAAGCATAAAAATGCTCAAATAATTAAAAGGAAGAAGAAAACAAAGGGAAAAGGAACAAAGAAAATATGACAAGAGGGAAGACTCAAACTCAACCAGCTGATGGTCACATTAAATATAAGTGGTCAAAACACTCGTGTTAAAAGGCAGAGACCATCAGACTGCTTTTTTAAAAAGCTAGGTTTTTTTCTATAAATGCTTACAAAGCATAAATACCTACAACAGTAAAGACATAAAAAATTAAAATCAAAAGTATTAAAAAAAATATATTATCCACTTTGGGGTCCAGGCACATGGTGTCCTCTGGGCTTGAGTTTCTGTCAAGTGCTGTGTCTGGATCCATGGACCTACTGCAGCTGGGATCTGTGTTGCTGTCCTCGGCTCCTGTTAGCAACTGCCCAGAGTCTGGCCCACCATCTGGGGCCACGGTGACATCTGGGCCCAAGCTGCTGTTGATGGCCATGGTCCCGTTGCGGCTGGGGTCTGTGTTGATGCCTGTTGCCTGAGTTACCACAGGGACCCATATGAACCATGTGTTAGCCATGTATTGAAGTATCAGGGATATGCTGAGCTGGTCCTGCCCCTCCCTGGCCCAGGGAGAGCTGCCTACATCACCTCACCAGAGGACTGACCACCCCTCGTGCACCCTGGAATTGTGGACCCCAATGATCTTGGCAGGGGAGAGCTGGCTCTGCCCCTCATCTGAGGTGGGTGGTCCCAGCAGCCCAGACTGACCAAGTCAGCCATCACCCAGGCACACACCCAGGGCTTTGGGTAGCTACTCCCCAACATCTACCCCATCTATAATCCCACAGAACCCTAACCACAGAGTCTCCATGACCCAGGGCAGCAGGGTACCTTTGAACCTGGCCAACAACACATTACACAACGAACTTTTGCAAGCAAAGCTGTTTGGACAAAAGGACCCTACTGTGTGACACACAGCAAATCCCACGGTAACTAAGTAGATGAAGAAGTGATGGAGAGCGGGGAGAATGGAGGAGGGAAGTGGTTCTTCTTTGTTTATTTTTTATTTTTGGCTGTTTGGGGTGTTTTCTCTTGATTGTCTTTAATTAATATTCCTATTTTTATTTTGCTTTTAGTATTCCTTTTTAGGTTTTTCTTGGGGAGGGGGCACACTGCAAGGGTGAAGGGTAGATATGGTGAGACCGAGAAATGACAGGCATTGGGGGTGCATGATGTAAAATTCCCAAAGAATCAATAAAAAATTATATTTAAAAAATTAAAAAAAAACATACCAGGCAGTGGTGGTGCACGCCTTTAATCCCAGCACTCGGGAGGCAGAGGCAGGCGGATCTCTGTGAGTTTAAGGTCAGCCTGGCCTAGAGTATGTAGTGTGTATGTGGTATGTGTGGTATGTGTGTATATATATGTGGTGTGTGTGTATGCGTATGTGGGGTGTGTGTATGTGGGGTGTGTGCGTGTGTGTGGTATGTATGTATATATATGTGGTGTGTGTATGTAGTGTGTGTGTATATATATGTGGGGTGTGTGTAGGTGGGGTGTGTGTATGTGTATGTGGGTGTGTGTATGTGTATGTGGGGTGTGTGCATGTGTATGTGGGGTGTGTGTATGTGGGGTGTGTATATGTGGGTTGTGTGTATATGTGGGGTGTGTGTGTGTGGTATGTATGTATATATATGTGGTGTGTGTATGTAGTGTGTGTGTATATATATGTGGGGTGTGTGTAGGTGGGGTGTGTGTATGTGTATGTGGGGTGTGTATATGTGGGTTGTGTGTGTGTATGTGGGGTGTGTGTGTGTGTGGTATGTATGTATATATATGTGGTGTGTGTATGTAGTGTGTGTGTATATATATATGGGGTGTGTGTATGTAGTGTGTGTGTATGTGTATGTGGTGTGTGTGTGTGGGGGGGTGTGTGTGTGTCCTGGTGCTGGGTTTCCCAAGCGTTACAAAAGGTAAAGACATTTGGAAAGCATCTTGGAACAGCCTGGGGTAAGACGCTCGTCAATTCAGTGTGTGAAGCTGTTTCCTGCAAAGGGCGTGCACCTGCTCCTCTTCCTTGTCTGCAGTGGAGCGCACTACTGCAGCGTTATTAAACTGTAGCACAAGCGGGGGTCCCTGGGAGGGCTGTGTGCTTGGCAGGGTGCACTTAACCTGATTTCCGAGCAGAGCCCAAGCCTTCCCCTGGCCCTAGCAGTCACAGGTAGATGCCGGGAAAAGCTTCCATCGCAAAGGCCTCTGCTGCTGCCTCCACGCGTCCCCAGCCCACCACCTCCGTGGGGTCCCAGCCCACCACCTCCGTGGGGTCCCAGCCCACCACCTCCGTGGGGTCCCAGCCCACCACCTCCGTGGGGTCCCAGCCCACCACCTCCGTGGGGTCCCAGCCCACCACCTCCGTGGGGTCCCAGCCCACCACCTCCGTGGGGTCCCAGCCCACCACCTCCGTGGGGTCCCAGCCCACCACCTCCGTGGGGTCCCAGCCCACCTCCACACGAGTGTACCTGACCTTGTGGAATGAAGTTGAGCAGAGCGAAGCACTTCCTGGGCTCCCCACCCCAGCCCCAAAGGTTTCCTGCAATGTCTGGGATTCAAATCTTTGGAAGTCGCAATGGGCCTGGCCGGGCGAACAGGAGGCTCCCTTGGGAGAGCCATGCAACACACAAGGGCCCAGATTTCTACCTGCCCCAACTACCCATGGGAATTTCCCACGAGGAGTAACCCTGAGCTCAACCTGCCTAGGCCCTGGAGGACAAGCACACATCCTTCATCCTAGAGGCCACTCTAAGGTGGAGCTTGCTCTGAGACTGAGCTGGTGCTGTGCGTGTGTGAGCGCTGGCCTTATGGAGATGCTGCTGGATCTCGGTGGGTAAGAGAGGCAGCAGGCTCCAAGGGCTAGTTTTGAATCTCTCTCTCTCTCTCTCTCTCTCTCTCTCTCTCTCTCTCTCTCTCTCTCTCTCTCTCTCTCTCTCTCTCTGTGTGTGTGTGTGTGTGTGTGTGTGTGTGTGTGTGTGTGTGTGTGTGTGAATGCGCTTTGGGATCCCTTCTTGGGTTGAATGGGGGTGGGGCAGTGCTTTGTGACCAAGAGCTGATGGATATGGGCATAGGTTCCATAGGGGGGATGGGCATTAGGGTGGGTATGAAGGCGAGGGCAGAGGCTGACTGTGGAATTGGGTGTGGGCGGGGCTCAGTTTCCTGTGCCCTCCTTCTGTGTCTGCCCTCTCTGGCCTTCTGTCTTCTCTGATCTCGCCCCAACCTTCTAGAGTTCTAGCCTGAAAGAAGTTGCCTTAAAAAACGGTTCTGGCATCTCATTGGGTCTGTTTTTAAAAACTAATAAAAAAAAAAGACAACAGAATTATTCCATGCAATCTGCACGTGAGAGATAAAATGCCAACATTTCAGACAACCACACTAGAGACTATCGCCACAGTGGGGGAAAGATTTCCTCACACACGAAAATAGCAGCCACGAAGGAAGCTAAGATTTATGCCTTCTGTCGTCAGCCTGCATGTACCTTTGGAAGAGTAAAGACGCAAGCTACACGGAAAATATTTCCCAAAATATAGGCCCTCACGAGAAGACCATGAAAAGATTTCTTACCTGCAACGGTGGTGCCTACCCTCAGCCCCAGAACTCAGGAAATAGAGGCAGGTAGATCTCTGTGAGTTCAAGGCCAGCTGGGTCTGCATAAGTTCCAGGCTAGCCAGAGCGACATAGAGAGACCCTGTCTCTAAAAAACAAAGGTGCTTGGATTGGAGACGGCTCAGAGGTTAAGAGCACTTAATGCTCTTACAAAGGACCTGGGTTTGGTTTCCAGTGCCACACTGGGTTGTTCATAATTTCAGCTCTAGTGGATTCAATGCCCTCTCCTGGCCTCCCTGGACGCCCGCATGCATGTAGTGTACAGACGCATTCATCCCTGCACACATAAAACAGTCTTTTGACAAAAAAGGAATTCTTGAGAGTCAATAGGAAAAAGAAAGAGAACTCACTATCATTGCATTTTATGTGTTTATTTGCGTGGGGACAGTACGCGGGTGTGTGTGCAACAGGGCCAAGTGTGGAGGTCAGGGGACAACGTTCACGGTGGATTCTGCCGTGTGGACCCCAGGGATGGAGTTCAAACAGTCAGCCTCGGGTGCTGGGCTTCACCTGCTGAGCCATCTTCACGGGCCCCGGATGACCTGTTGTTAAAAGTGAGCGAAGGATCTGAGCTGACACCTCACGAAGGAGGGCGTAGTGGCCATCGGAAGGATGTTCAGCAAAGACACTCTTGTATAGCCCGAGTCCAATCCCGGGGACCCACATGCTGGAAGGAGAGAATTGAGTCTGATATCAATATATGTCCCATGGTGCGCATGCCTACACACACACACACACACACACACACACACACACACACACACCAATAGCAATAACAATAGTAACATTAACACTATTTAGAAATAGTGAAGGGCTGAGGATACGGTGCAGTTAGAAGCGTGCTTGCCCAGTGTTCTGGGTTCATCCCCATCGTCCCATAAAACTAAGTGTTGTGGTTCTGGCACTGGGGAAGTGGAGGCAGGAGAATCAGAAGTTTAGTGTTATCCTTGTTGGCTGCAGAGTGAGTTTGAAGTCAGTCCAGTCTACATGAGACCCTGTCTGGCCCCACCTCGCCTTAAAGATTTTTTTTTTTTTTTTTTTTTTGGTTTTTGCGAGACAGGGTTTCTCTGTATTGTTTTGGAGGCTATCGGTCCAGCCTGGCCTCGAACTCACAGAGATCCGCCTGCCTCTGCCTCCCGAGTGCTGGGATTAAAGGCGTGCGCCACCACCGCCCGGCTCGCCTTAAAGAATTTTAAGTCTCATGTATGCTGAGTTTGTCTTTCGTTTCTGTTTTATTGTTTTAGAGACAGTGTTTTGCTATGCCGTCCAGGGCTTTGAACTTGCCATTCAGCCTTCTAAGTGCAGGTGCATACTACCACATCCAACCTAAAACAGGAGATTTAAACAAAAATCTAGAGACTTGATACAGAGTAGACCTTGTGTCTTTTTTTTCTCAAAGGGGTCCCTGCCCTCTTCCTAAAATTAGCAATGTCACAAGAGCCAGGGTCTGAAGACCTTGGGATCAGAGAAGCCAGCAGCCATAGCTTGGACAAGGACCTGGGTCTGGGGCTGGCTTCTTCTCTTCTGACCCAGACTTCCTCCTTTCTGGCTGGAGGCAAGCTAGTGCTCCCAAGAGTCAATGCTCCTTGGTTGCCTCCCTTTGAAAGCTGTGGCTGCGGTGGGAGGACAGCAGGCTGTCCTCACTAGAGCTGTTCCTGCTTGCTGAAGGCAGAGTGGTATTCAATGACTAGGCAATTGAGAGGGAGCCTTGGGGACTCTGGGAAGTTGCACACTGCTCTAACTGGGTGGGAGGGACTTAGCTGGAGGGACAGAGAAGGGAGGTTGAAAGAGACACCCTCTGGGGGGCTGCCCCTCTCCTAAGTCCTGTCATTCAAAGGGATCCTATCAGGCCCCTGCAGCAAAGGGCCTGCTTATCTTTGGAGGTCAGTATCCTGGCTCAGGATGAGCAAGATTTTCCTTGTTATGAAGTTGCTGCATTTGAACAAAGGTATCAGGAAGGGGATGAGCAGGGGGTGAGAACCCAGGTGCCTTCCAGGGCTAGGGCAGTCCTGGCATTCTATGTCCTCTGGAGAGGAAAGGAAGGAAAAGGAGGCCGCCCTAGGAAACACCACGGCTTAATTTACATGCTCATTCCCTGAGTCATAAGTACAACTCAAACGGAGATGCTCCACCTGCACTGTAGACGAGGAAGGAGTCAGAGGATTTATGGAGGGGCCAAGGTCACAGCAGAAGCCAAGATTTCAGCCCTGCTGGTGAGGCCCCTTATGCAGAGTTCTCAATATGAGTGGTGGGGTCTTGTTGAACACCCCCCCCACAGGTCATTCTGCTATAGCCCTCCACCTCCAACCAGTGGGGAAGGGGTGTTGGTGAGCCCCTTCCAGATAGAAAACCAATTTAGTAAGTTGAGTGTGGTGGTATAGGGCTGCCATCTCAGCAGCTGGGAGGCAGAGGGAAGGGGATCAGGGGTTCAAAGCCAGCCCATGCTGCACAGTAAGTTTGAGGCAGCTAGGGCTACACCAGACCCTGTCCGAATTGTAAGCCATGTACCAGGCTGCTCTCTACAAACTGCCTCACCTGGTACAGGACACACCCAAGAAGGGTCTCAAAGGTATTGTCAATCTCTGCCAAGGCCTCCAGCATGGAAGAACACTGGTAAAAGGGAAAGGAGAGGGCATGGTAGGGGGATATTAACAGAGGCTAAAGAGTTCACATTTCTTCCAGAAGTTTCTGGGCGGGGCAGCAGTTTTTTTTTTCACAGAGGGGAATGTCTCCTCCAACCTCTGTAGGAGTTTTGTTTGTTTGTTTGTTTGTTTATTGAGGCAGGATCTCTCATAGCCCAGGCTGGTCCCAACCTTATGCTGTAGCTGAAGTTGTCCTTGAACTCCTGATCCTCCTGCTTCTACATCCCTGGGATTCCGATCATGGCATGAACCGCCATTCCCTCCTTATGTGGTGCTGGGAATCCAGCAAAGGGCCTCACGCATGCTGGGTAAGCATTCCACTCGATGACTGACATCCCCAGCTCTGCATGCCTTATGGCCACCAAAGGAAGGAGTTGCTATTGGCAACTGCTGTAGGGATTTCAAACGCTAGTCAGTATCAGCTGGCAACAGGATGACAAGCCTACTCCCCTACCGACTCCGTCTCCAAGGCTGACAAGGTAAAAAAAGAAAAAAACTTCAGTGTCTAGCACACAAGGATATTTTGGGGTAAAGCAGGGACATGCTGGGGAGAGAACTCTGGAAACCCCAGAAGATAGATAAAGGGAGGAGTGAATGCTTTTGAAGACAGAATTAACTGCTTCAAAACTCATCCCTAGTTAGGTGGCTTTAAAAGAATCTCTTTCTCTTTGTGTTGTGATCCATCCATCTATCTATCTATCTATCTATCTATCTATCTATCTATCTATCTTTTAGAAATCTATTGGGTGTATAAGAGTGTTTCGAATGCAATTATTTGTGTACCATGTTTGTGTCTGGTGCCTACAGAGGCCAGAAGAGGACATTTGAACTATGGAAACTGGAGTTGCAGACCATTGAGAGCTATCAGTGGACACTGGACACAAAACCTGGGTACTCTCAGCAGCCCACGCTCAAACACCAAGCCATCTCTCCAACATCAGAAAAATCACGATGACAAGTCTGCTGTTGACTTGACCAGGTTCCAGTAACAGAGCTAGATAGAGTTAGGCTCAGGGCCCAGAAACTTGAGTTCAACTCTTGGCCTGGCCACTCACGGCCTATGGGGCACCTGGATCTCTTGGAACCTGTTTCATTACCTGCAAAATGAGGATACATATATTTGTTCTCTGCCTCTGTTGACTTTGTGGGAGGACAAGCCCCTTCTAGGACAGCCAGTTCTTGCCTTTGGGAAGATTGGGTGCAGGAATCCAGGCACAGGTCCTCGGGGAATCGCCAGACTTATTTGTTACTTTGTTTCTTTTGTTATATAGTGTGAGGCTTGGGATAGAAGCCATGCATCCTTGGCAGGTTTCAGTCTGTGGCTGACCCTACCATCGTTTATTTTTAATTTAAAAGAGTAAAATAAATAGAAACTCTTGTCGTGTGTGTGTGTGTGTGTGTGTGTGTGTGTGTGTGTGTGTGTGTGTGTGATTAGGAACACTCAGTCTCTCTCGCTGTCTGGGCACCTTTGAGGAATAACGATTAATGCTTTCTCGCCTGCTCTGGGTATTTACAGTGTGCCCTCAGGCTATGAAGAAGCCGAGTTTGCTCAGGATGACAGTCAGCTGGAAGTTCTGTCATTGCTGAACCTTGTGCTGCAGGCTGCTGTCTACACTGAGATCCAAAGTCACTCTGGACCCTGGAACTCACTTCACTTTTCTTGTTTCCCCCAGCCAGAAGAATGTGTCATTAGGAAGCATGATCCATGCACACGCCGAATGAACATAAATAATCGAGATTTTTACAGTAGAGAAGGGTGCTGATGCTGATGTGGACTCCAGCAACTAATTCAACTTGGGTTTCATCCTTCCTCTGAACACACAGGGGTCAATGGTGCATGAACTCCTAGGGGTTGAAGCCTGGGATCTTCCCAGTGTGAGCCTGGGAGTCTTTTTAGATCCTACACCTCATCTATCCCATGATGCTCTTGGCCAAAGGCAGGTGTGTCAGCCCACACCTGGATACATTACAAGGAAACAATGGCATTGTCTTCTGAAATTTCACTGGCTCTGTCGTTGAACAGATGTAAACCACCTTATGAGATTGTGCAACGCCCGACAGTGTCTGCCTCGATTTAAAGTGTACACATTTTTGTGGTAGCTGCTTTGGTTTGCAAGACACTTTTTTCCCTTTCTTTCTTTCTTTCTTTCTTTCTTTCTTTCTTTCTTTCTTTCTTTCTTTTTTTGGACACAGGGTTTCTCTGTGTCACTGCCGTGGCTGTCCGGGTTGACCTTGAACTCACGGAGATCCTCCCGTCTCTGCCTCCCAAGTGCTGGTTTTAAAGGAGTGCACCACCGATGCCTGGTTGCAAGACACTTTTAAACACGGCTCTGGGTCACAGCAGCAAAGATGCTCTGTGATACAGGGTGGGGTCATTGACCCATTTATTTCTTTAAAGAGGAAAGGAAAAGAAAGCTCCTGGGTGATGGGGATGATGGCTTCATACAGAAATCATTTGCCATGCAAGCACAAGGACCTGAGTTTGGATTCCCAGCACCGGCATAAAAGTCAGGGCACGGTGATGAATGCTTGTAACCCTAGCACAGGGGAAGGAGAGACGGTACAGCAATCCATAGGGCTTACTCAAAAGCCAGCCCAGCCTAGCTAGCAAGCTGTAGATCAATGAGAGACCCTGGTCTCAAAAAAAAAAAAAAAAACCCAAGGTGAACGGTGCCTGAGGAATGACACTTGAGGCTGACCTTTGACCTCCAGGTACACAAGCCTGCCCCAACACCAACACACACCCCACTCGTACAAGGAAAATGAAAAGAAAACAGTGGCACTTTCATACGCTAAACACACAAGCAATTATTATTCTGAAGACTTCTGCAAGATCAACTTACATGAAACTTTTTCTCACCTTTTCCCTGCTCAGAAACATTTAGAACTACCCTATGGCAATGGCTGCAAGGGAGGCTCTGGCCTGCATATCAGGGAAGCACAAATAATTTGGTACAAAAGCAGCCTGGCTCCTGTAGCCTGGCATTAGGGTAAGTATATCTTAAGAAAGCTCTTATGCAGACTTGGCTCCGGGCGATAAAACGTCACCACCGTGTAACTGTAGCAAGCGAGATTTCTAGGGAGCAAATTAGTGCACAAACGTCTTCTAGCGATGGCAAGAAAGGAATCATGCGCCACCTCAAAATAAAGTAAGTTATGCAGTAAATGTTTCACTTATTGGCCTTCTTCTATCACTGTTGGGGTTAAAAGGCATCTTGTCGATACAAGGAGTCTCTTTAGGGGGTGCTGGTGTCTTTGGGAAGCTGTTCTCATCACAGATGCCTATAGCAGTCATGATCAGTTTATGAGTGTGGGTGACACAGGCCCTAGAAATCATATATGCTTTCTACTAGTCCCTGGGTCATGGCCACCATTGTGTCCTTCATTACCTAGATCCGCTGTTAGCTGAAGCAAGGTTATCAAGTCAGGTCCTTTGGAGGTCTCTAGAACACAAGTCTGTTCCTCCTCAGGGTTTCAAGGGAGGGCATGGGCAGCTCCGAGGAGTTGGTTTTCTCCATCCACCATATAGGTTTTGGAGTTTGAACTCAGGCTTGACTAATCTATTCTAGATCATCTATCTGTCTGTCCATCTATCTATCCATCATTTATCCATCCATCTATCATCTATCTATCTATCCATCCATCTATCTATCCATCCATCCGTCCATCTATCTCATCTTAGGTAAGGTCTCATGTATCTCAGAATGATTTCAAACTCAATATTTAGCAGAAGATGACCTTAAACTTTTGATCCACCTTCTGCTTCCTGAATGTTGGGAGTACAGGCTTGTGCCATCACTCTTGATTGATGCAATGCTGGCTCTTGAACCCAGGTCCCCCTGCATGCTAGGTAAGCACTCTACCAACTGAGCTACATCCCAGTCCAGATGTCTGTTCCTGTGTTGGCTAAGGGAGGAGCCTTCCCTTCCTGAACACCCAAATGAATGTTCATCACCCACATAGGACAAAAAGCAAACACACACACACACACACACACACACACACACGCACATCTCTCAGTGGAATCAGGAGTTTGGCTTCTAAATACCCCCCCCCTTTATAGCTTCCTTGTATTTCCAAATGCTTTCTTTCCTTCCCTCAGCCATCACTCCCTGCCAAGATAAGTCCAACACAGTGCGTGACAGATCACTCATCCTGGAGACTGGGTCTGTAAAGGGAAATTGAACAAGAACAGATACACAGACACACAGACACAGAGACAACCCCCCTCATGCATGCATAGGCTGATATCAAGGGTACTTGATTAGACTCTTGCCTAGTGATTGGAGGATCTGAGTGTTGCTACCATCATGGAGTCCCTGCTCCTAGATGATGTAAGTCAACCACCCTGGTATCCCCAGTATCACAAAGCCAGCCTCTTACTATGGCTTGTCTTTGCCATAGTAAGAGAAACTTTTGGTAATGACCGTAGTCTGGAGGAAAACTATAGACTAGTGGACTCTTCTGAATATAAAAACCACACCAGAAAATAACCCACACCTCACCCCGAAGATGGTGCAGGACAAAGAGGCCACAGGTAATATGGTGTATGGCCAACCTACTATTGCAGTTATTTCGGTGACCACCTACTCCCCCGTGCCTTGAGGGTGACTGGTGTAAACAGCAGTCACCTCCTCCCACTCAGGGTTAGAAACCATGCCCCACTCTCCCAGGCGATCTATTCTCCTGAGATGTGTGTCTTTATGTAGACATACTTCACATGTAAGGCTCTTCATATGTAAACCTAGTTTTCCGTCATTTACTCTGTAGATCAGGCTTCTACCTCCTGAGTGCTATGCTGGCAGACTTGAGTCGTGCATGGCTAGCTTAGTCACTTACGTTTCAAGGCAATATACAGATTGCCAACGTTAACACAAACCCACCAGGAGAAAGACAATGGGAGAAAGGCCATAGGCAAGACCAAGAAACCAGAAATGGAGTGAAGAGGATGGGGTGGGGGTGGTCTGTAGAACAGTCCGGCACTTGGGGACCTGGGCTGGCCCAGGGAGGGTCTCCAAATAATGAGAATCAAGAACAGTTTTTCCATCCATCCTGCCCACTCCTACATGCAAAGACCAGTATGCCCAAATGCCTTTCAAGGCTCAAGTCAACATTAGGACAAGTCTGGTGTCCCTCTTGAGTTTTTAGCATCTTTACCGTTTGGCCAGAATTCAGTCATTTAAGCCAAGAGTCATCAGGACTTAAGAGAAGGTACATCAGTACTCAGACATGAGCCAGTTGGCATTTAAAGAGTTCTTGCCAAATCTATAAACTGCAGGTCTACATGGTGGGCCAATCCGGCTTTTCATTTTTGAATATTGTTTTATTTTCCTTCCTGTCAGTGGCATCCCTTGGCCTGCCCTCTCCCCTTCTGGGCACCACCCTAAGCAGCAACAGGGACTAGAGGTCAATGGAGATCTCGCGGCTTTCTCTCCCCCTTCTAAACAATGAAATTAAATGTGACCCGTTGTGGGATAACTTTTTAATCAACTGAGGTGGAGATTTAAGGAACGATTCAAAGGTTCCCTTCTGAGTTAGAAAAATAAGTCTATGCCAAGCTAGATGAAGGCATTGGTCATTGAAGAAAGCCCTTACATTGACAGGATGAGAAAATGCAGTGTTAAGCACAATGACATGCTACGTTTCATTTTAGTGGATTCATAACCCTTATTGTACAATCAATCCAGTAAGGGACACAGAAGGCCCCATTATTCAACTTGTGCCAGGTCAGGGGTAGGTAGAAATACAGGAAGAACCCAAACCCACCGTACAGGACCAAGAACTGGTCACAGAGCAGGGTCCCTGGGAAAGGCTTCCCGTTTATGCCGTCAAGCCCCCAAGCAGGACTCGGCACCGTCTGTATGATATGGTACAGAGACCAACTTGGGTACAAGCTCTACACAGATGGCAATTAACAAGTATGTAGAGCTGCAGCTGTTTGGCTAGACGTGGAATGTAAAGACATTCAGTGGAAATACCCAGGAAGGGGATCAGTCATCTATACGGGCTCAAGACAGGGAGGGCTGCGCTGTGTTTTTACTTGGTGTCTTGAAACATCCCCCTTTCTGTCTCCACACTCCCTCCTAGACACTGCGCCGTCTTATTTATTTATGAAGTCTGAAGGTTAGCCCTACCTGCTGAGACTAATTAGCCTCCACTTTGTGTCCCATGCAATCCTTCGGATGAAATGTACACATTTGTTTTGTTTTATTTTTTTTCAGGCTCTTTCTCCCCCCACTTCTGATTTTCTGATGAATATGGAAGTTGGGAGCTGGTGGGACAGTGAATCTCACCACCTCCCCCATCCCATCCTTATTTTGTCTGCATCTTTTGCTTTAGTGTGCTAATGTGGTTGGGAGTTTTCCTTTCCGGTGCAGGGGAATTCGTTGGCCTTGTCAATCTCAGTATCGTTATTTTCAGTTGTCTTCTTTCTGAGGCCTGAACCTGCAGAACAGTTTTGTTGAAACCCCCAACTCTCTAAATATTACACAGTAAATTGGTTACTTTTGGAAGTCTACAACAGATGAGCCTTTTAAAGGGGGAGGGTGGGCTACTTTAATGCATTGTTGACCCCAGAATAATATCAAACCTAATAGTAAGTAAGTTGCCAGTTCCTACTATTATTTCTTCTTCTTTCTTTCCTTTTTTTTTTTGCCTTCTCTTTTCACATTGGAATTCCCAGTTCACTTCTCATTGGATACTTGCAAGGAAAGGGACCTTTTGACTCAACCAACCAGGAACATTCTTTCTCCTTTAACATAATCTTCTTGTCCATTTCATAGCAAAGCAGTGTGCCCTCGAAGAGCCTAACAGCCAACAAATAAATACCTGCCTCAAATCCTGGGCTTGCCACCTCCTCCACAAGGGCTTCTAGGCCAGCTTTGGTGACTGCCTCCTGCCAGAGCCTCTCTACAGCCTCTGGGCATTTCCTCTCAGACCCCCTTCGGAAAAGCTACAGCCCAATTCATCCCCAGGGCTTGCTGAACTTTCACTTTTATTTTCCCTGGCGCTGTTAACGCCCAAACTTTTCACCTCCAAAGTCAGAACGGACTTTGGACCCTACATCACTTCCTACTTCCAACGTCAGTTAAAAAAAAAACCCAACAACTTTACATTTCCCTTAAGGATATTTTTAGTACCCCAGTCGAACCTAAAGTATGTTTTTTTGGATAGAACGCCTTCTTGGCGTATTTAACCGACTAGTTCTTTACATTTAATGACATGATCCACTGTCCTTAGAGTGAAGAGGGAGGGAGCCTTTGCGGGTTGACCTCCTTGACCGAGGATAGCCCAGCCCCTCTACCTTCCCCAGGTTTTCTTGGGGCAGAGGGGTGAGTCTTCTCGCACAAGTTGGGTCTTATCCCGCCCCGGGGTGTCCGACTTCTCTGAGGGGTTAACCACTGGGCTCCCCGGTCCCCACGTCCCACAGTCCTCCCCGGCTGGACCCGGGTCCTCAAGACTTGTGGCTATCACACTTTTTCTGGGCCTCTCCCCTTGCCCGCCCCCTCCCTCCCCCCAAGTGGGCTTTCCTTCCGCCTTCCCCGGCTCAGATTCCGGACTCGGTTGCCACCCCCCCCCCCACGTTTTCCCCTCCTCTCCCGGTCCGCATTGTCTTTCGGAACCCGCCCCCTCCAGGAGCGAGGCCCGCACCGTCCCGGGCGCCCGGCTCGCACTCTGCGCCCAGGCCGCACCCCGCGCGCCTCCCGCGGCCCCGCTCCCTCTCCCGGCGCCTAAAGGATCATTGTTGGCCGCCCCCGCCCCGCCCACCCCGGCTGTTTATTTATGCAAACGTCACCGGGCTCGCCCCGCCCCCTGGCATCTCATTAAGGCGAGTGTGTTCCTCTCGCCCTGTCAATAATCTCCGCTCCCAGACTACTCCGTTCCTCCGGATTTCGATCCCCCTTTTTCTATCTGTCAATCAGCGCCGCCTTTGAACTGAAAAGCTCAGTCTAACTTCAACTCACTCAAATCCGAGCGGCACGAGCTCCTTCGGTGTCTTCGGCTTTCCCCCCCCTTTGCTCTTATATCTGACTTGTTGTTGTTTTTTTTCTCTTCTTACCCCCCTTTTTTATTTATTATTTTTTTTGCACATTGATCGGATCCTTGGGAACGAGAGGAAAAAAAAAAGAAACCCAAACTCACGCGTGCGGAAGATCTCCCCCTTCCCCTCTCCCCTCCTCCCTCTTTTCCCCTCCCCAGGAGAGAAAGACCCCAAAGCAGGGAGAAAAAAAAAGTTAACCTTGGACTCGTCTTTTTCTTGCAATATTTTTTGGGGGGGCTCGCAAACTTTTTTTTTTGGCTTTTCCTTCCTCCTTCATTTTTTCTTCCAAAATTGCTGCTGGTGGGTGAAAAAAAAAATGCCGCAGCTGAACGGCGGTGGAGGAGATGACCTAGGCGCTAACGACGAGCTGATCTCCTTCAAAGACGAGGGCGAGCAGGAGGAGAAGAACTCGGAGAACTCCTCGGCGGAGAGGGATTTAGCCGATGTCAAGTCGTCGCTGGTCAATGAATCAGAGACGAATCAAAACAGCTCCTCCGATTCCGAGGTAGGTGAGAGCCCCTCGGGCCGGCGGGGTGGCTGCCGCCGCTCCCCGGGGCTCGGGAGTCCGGGGCTGGCAGGCGAGGCGGGTCGGGGCTGCGGGCGGCGCGGGCTGCGGGCGGGCGGCGCGGGCTGCGGGCGGCCACGGCCGGCGGCGCGGGCTGCTCGCCGGGCTGCGAAAACTTGTAACCGTGTGTGTGTCTCTCTGCACCCTTCTCTCCCCGCCGGCCCTCCCTCCCTCCCCGCACCCCCTCGGCGCGGCGGTCGCCCCTCGCCCTCCCCACCTGGCCCCAACGGCGAAAGGCGGAAAGACGGCCTCCGCCTCGCTCCGAAAGTTTCCGAGACAAATCCCGGGAAAGTTTGGAAGAAGGTGAGTGCGCCCCGCGCGCCCCCGGAGCCGAGCGACCGCGCTGTGTGTCCCCCCCGGGCGGGTGCCCTCGCCCCACTCCCCAGCCCACCCGACCCGACCCGGGCCGGGCCCCCTTCCCGGGGACGCGCGCGGGCCCTCGCGGGGTGGCGGTGGTGGTGGTGGAGGGTGGGGGACACTTGCTTAAAAAAGTTTCTCCCGCTCTCTTCCCGCGCCGCCGCCGTCCCCCTCCGCCGCCCCGCCATGTTAGCGGCCAAGAGGCAAGATGGAGGGCTCTTTAAGGGGCCACCGTATCCCGGCTACCCCTTCATCATGATCCCCGACCTGACGAGCCCCTACCTCCCCAACGGATCGCTCTCGCCCACCGCCCGAACCGTAAGTGCCACCGCGCTCCCCGCCCTGCCCGGCCCGCCTGCCCTGCCCGCCCGCCCGCCCGCCCGCCGGCCCCCGCATGCCCTGCCCCTCCCCCGCCCCGCCCCTCCCCCCTCCCCTCCCCTCCCCCCTCCGCCACTCTCTCCTCTCGCGGCCCGAACTCTCCAAACTTTTTTTTTTTTCCCCTCTCTCTCTCTGCCTTTTGTGGACTGGGTTTGTTTGCGCTTCGCCATGTTCTGGCTTTCCTTGTGCTCGCCTCGCTCGCGATTCGGGGAGCCCTTTCCCTCCCAGGCAGGGCTCTTGTTTGGGGCGGTGGGGATGTGTCAATCAGAACTTTTAAATTTTCCTTCCGCACCCCCCTCCGCCCCGTGTGTGTGTGTGTATATATATTTTTCCCCCTTTCCTTTCTCTTTCTCTTTTTTTTCCTTTTGAGCTCTGATTTCCCCTCCCCACCCCCGCCCCCCATTTTTGCTAGTGGTGTTTGTTTCTGTCCCTGGGAAGAGGACTGTGTGGCTCTTTCTTCTCCCTTCTCTTCCTTCCCTCTTCTGTGCGTCTTGGGCTTTCCCCAGGTTAACCCCTTGGCTGCTGGCTGGGAGGCCCGGCCGGGTTGGGGCCGGGGGCCGGGGGCCGGGCCGCGCTGGTTCCTGGTGCCTTTGGCTCCAAGGCGCCGCGGTGCTGAGCGCGCAAGCCCCGGCCCCGGCGGAAGCGTCCGGAGCTGTCCCCGGCCGGTCGTTCCCGTAGCTTTCTAGTGGCGATCGCAGGCTCGCGGGCCTCCTGGCCCCTTCTCCCGTGAGGAGGTCACACTTGGCCAGGCTTGGTTCCCCTCCGCAGGCCTGGGGGCCCTGCTTCTCTCTGCACACACCCGGCAGAGCTTAGCTGCCCCACGCGGCTGCTAGCTGCGAGCTGCGCGTGTTGGGAAGGCCCGTTTGGAGGGCTTCTGGATTTGTGCGTAGTCAGGATGGCCTGTTTGGAGTGGACTTGTGTGTCAAGGGAAAGTCGGTGCCTTCGGATGGCATGTGGAGGAGGCCTTTCCCTTTCCCTGACCTCCTCACTGTGGGCCCCTGGGGAGGTGGCAGAGGCCAGGGTGAGCGCTTTCAAGGAGGTGCTGGAGGCTTGGGGGTGCCTCCCTTTCTGGGGACCGGCCACCCGACTTGGAGAGGCCCAGGGCAGCGCGGGGTGCCACGCTCCCCGGGAGCTCCCTGCGGCGCACCTCCGGCACCCACGGCAGACATTTGTTCCCGGTCATCCTCCTCAGCGGGGGGCCCCTGCCCCGCACACAGTGTCCCCTGCCTCCTCCCCCTCCCCCTCCAAAGCCTGGATTGCCGAGCTCTAGACGCTTCAGCCCGGTTTGTGCCCGGATTCTCGGGGTTGTCACTTTGCACCTCTGGCCGTGGTCGCTAACCTCGTGTTTACACACACTAGTTTTGTTTTTCCTTCTTCGCTCATTTTTAAGGTGGCAGTCTGAAATAATGTGCCCACTATTGATCAGTGCTGGGAGGGGAGTCAGCCAAATCTACCAGTGTTTTTAAGCATTAAAATATTAACTATCAGGTTTGACTTGTTTTTTTTTTTTTTCCTTTCCTCCTGGCTCTGGCAGAATGGCAAGAGCACGCTAGACCGGTAATTTTTTTTTCCCCTAATGCCTAGGAAAGAGAAACAGTCACCCTTCCCCCCTAGCGCCCCCAGAGCCCGTGCTTCCTTGGAAGCCAGGACGAGGTACAGCCTGACCTCGCCCAGCAGGGCCCGCGCTTTCCGGAGGCTGCTCGGCGGCCTCGGAAGCGGCGCCTGGTATTTTTCTTGGTAGCTGACGGGATCTTAAAGAATCGGTGTGTTAGCAAACTAGACCCAGCAACATTCCAAAGTTATCCTGGTAATTTCCTCCTCCCCTCCTCCCCTTCTCCTTAGGACGCAGAGCTCTTTTCCTTTTATTTTAAAATCCACTTAGCCACCCGAAAGGCCATCTGAATATCGGGCTTTGATGGCAGGCTTCTTGGCTTTCTTGACCCGTTTTAAACTGCACGCCCGTGACCGCTGGCGATCTTGCCACACCGTCGCTTCAAACCTACACAGTTGTGTTGTGCTGTAATTAGGAAACAGGGAAATTGTTAAAGGGAAATAAATGATTTCCCGGTGAGACAAGGAAGGCTCCCAACCCACGGCCCCCTTTGTGGGCTTTGTAGGAATAGACAGCGTCTAGTTATTTTAATTGTGGACATAGCGGGTGGCCCTGTGCTGTGACAACAGGTTGACTCTGACAAGGCATTTCTGAACCCAGTAGGCTGTTGGTGTTTGCGTGTAAGAAATCAGACATCTTTGTGCACACCGCCCCTGCGTCTTTCCTTTCCCTTACCTGGGTTAGCTTGAATGCTCCAAAATTGAAGTTATTTGTTTAGGCTGCTGAGGGGAGCGAGCCTTGTTGGCAAAGAGCTGAGAGGCGGTCGCATGTCCCTCTAGACAGATGCCTTTGGACGCTAGGGCCAGCTTGGCAATTCCAGATTCGATACAGCCCCGGGTGGAACCCACAGGCAAGTCAGCGGTCCCGGGGTCTGAAATTCTCAGGGTTTCATAGGGTCTGGTTTTGAGTGTGAGTTGTAAACACAAATTAGGGGTAAGCTTATTCATTCTCTTCCTTCCTCTTGGCTGGGGAGCTTTTTGATCCATTTTCTGTTATTTGGGAACAGTACCCTCCAAAGGGCCGAATCCTTTGAAAAATAGACTCTCTGGAACCCTGATTTCTGCTTAAGAATGTAAAGAATTAAGGAGTGTCATTAAATGGGCTTCTGATGAATAATAAATCATCCCTAGAACAATCTTTTAATTGCCGAAGAAGCCGCAAAGCTTGGTAGTAATGATTTTACTTTAAAACGACAAAGCTTTCCTCAGAACATTAATTTAATCTCTGATTCAGCAATAGGAACGGCTTATGAAGAGGGTACATTCAGATAGAGAAAAATACGTTAAGGAGAAGTCTAGTTAAGTAGATGGGAAGGGGCTGGAAGTGCCAGTGTTATAATTCAGGTGGCACTGGGTTCAGAGAAAACAGTCACAGGGTTAGTTGGAGTCCAGCAGAAGGACAAGCTTTACTCTTCTGGTTTTCCTTGTGGCTGGCGTAGGTCTGCAGTGGGAGGACCCGTGAGAGGTGTGAGGTTTCCTGTGAAGGTACTCAGCCTCATCTGCCCAAAGCATTTGCTGGTCCGCGGAGCTGTTTGCTACTAGTTGAGCAGATAAAGTTACAGCATCTTGAATTCATGTTTGAACTTGGAATGGAGCATTTCAAGGAAATTGAGAGGCAGCCTATTCATTGAGGAGGTTTTATTTAGCCTGGCAACTTTTTTTTTTTTTTTTGGCCTGCCGAAAAATGGATGTTTTCTACTTTCTCAAACAACATAATCCTTCCTGATGGAAAAGATTGAGACCCTGGAGTGTGAAGGGTTAATGTAGGACCTTCCCTGCTGTCTTCCCACCCCCCACCTTCACCCCTGATTGTTTTGACAACACTTTTCAAAGTGTGACATTCCAAGCCCCTCCATAACAATGTAATATTACTGTAATTACACAGGTCATTACATTTTAAATAGAGAACAATAAAATGCTTATCGCCTTGAAAAAGAACAGGTGCTCTCAGCCTCCTTTCGTATTTATGCTAATTGTTTTCATCTCCTTCAGAAATATTTATGGCAGACATGTTTAGATTTTAATCTCGGTGCAGCAAGTCTTCTATGCTAATCTTGTAAATTAGGGTTTCATGTCTGGGCTCAGCATTCACCCAGTAAGTCATATTTTAATGATTTTGAATCTAATATGCCAGTGCTTTGCAGTTTGGCTTTCTGAAGCAAACTGGGGCTCGGGAATCTAAAAGTCTCATCTAGGAGAGGCGTTCTGGGGAACCTGGCTACCATTTAGGGGATGCCAGCTTTGACTTCTGTCCTCATCTGAGAGGTCAAAAAGGTTTTCAGAACAGCCATGCTGATTCTTGCTTGGAGTTCTTCACTCCGATTTTCTTTTTCCTGAGAGGATTGCCTTTGGAGTTGCTGCTGGCCGTTGGCTAGCTTTCTGTTTCTTAGCAAGCTGTGAAAAAGTTACAGGAAGGTTTCCCCAGAGTGACATCTAGAATGCTGCTTTCTCTTTTAGTGGCACAGGATGGATGCAATTCTGCACGCCATTTAAGAAAGGAGGAGGACATTTAATGGTTATACCAGAGGCTATGCTTTTCCAGATTGGGGTAGCCTTAGGTGCCCAGGCGCATACAAAAACTGTCTGTGGAGCCCCTCTGGGAAGTGCTGGCCTGGCCTCTCTCCCATGCACAGAGCGTAGAGGAGAAAGGGAGGGTTTTGTCAGGTGTCACAACAGGGGCTCCCGAATCACATTAAAAATGCGCTGTAGAGAAAGGACAGCTGCAAATTTTTGTGTGGACGCGTGTTTAGGACCGTGACTAAAAACTCCCGAGGACCTTTCCCCCAGCTGTCTGGAAGTTATGTGGAAGTTGGTTTATTGGCAGTTAAGAATGGGACAACCTGGATTTAGCAGACTCTTTCTCCGCACAGGAAGTAGATGACATTGTATTGGGGGCAGGGAGGAGACTAGGCAAGGAATGATTTACTCCCTTAAAAAAATAATCTCAGGGTTGCCAAATAGATAAGCTCCCAAGGAGGTAGGTGCTAGCTAGCTTCTTAGTCTTGGGGGGGGGGTGGAACTCGATATCTCAGACCACATTTATAACTTTGCCGGCGCATTACAACATTTTAAAAGGGAGGGTTGATCAAGATTCTCCAGGGTTTTGTTTTGGAGGGGTGTGTGTGTGTGTGTGTGTGTGTGTGTGTGTGTGTGTGTGTGTGTGTGTGTGTGTGTGGTGGGTGTCTGAGTTTCTTTAGGGAGTAGATATTGGCAACCATGTAAGTAAATCTTCAACTTGGATTTATAATTGAGCGCATTTGTGAAGGAAATGGTTAATTTTACAACCAAAGGCAAACTTGCACCTCGACAGGCCTGCTGAAAGAAATGTGCTCCAGTCCTTTGCTGGCAAGCTCCCTGAGCCATAAATCCACAGGCTTTATTTGCAGCCCATAACACTTACGAATGTTAAGATATTTGACGCCACGTTGCCCTTATGATATTCAAGGTCCGCAGACGTTGGCAGTGGCTCAGATTTCTCTCACTAATTATAAGCAATGAGATGGGGGGGGTGTGCATCGCAGAAGCTGCCCCCCCACTCCTCCAGCCACCCCACACCTCTTCAGTCCCAGCTGACTGAGACAGGCATCCCTCTTCTGGCAGCGGACCTGTTCTTTACTCTAAGCTACTGTGGTACACTTTCATAACCGCTCCGAGGGAGGGGAGCCATTTCAGGGGCCCCAGCGTCACGCTCTTTTCAAAAGCAAAGTTGTTTGGGGTATTTGCTTCTTTCTGCTTTTCTTCTGGTTTTCCCCTCTTTCCTTTCTTAATCCCCTGCTGCCCTCACCCACCCTGTCCTTATCCTGGAGACCATTTTGCCTATACTGTGCTTATTTCCCACAATACTTAAAGGAACCTGATATGGGAGAATGCACTTTAATCTAAAAGATGCTCCTCTGAGCTAGAAGGAGAAATATACACATTGTATAGTGTTGCAGTTAATATGAAGGCCTAAAAAGAAGCGAGGTACAGTGAGGAAAGCCTATGAGAAGAATTTAATAGACAAGCAAACAAAACAAAGCAAAACAAAACAAAACAAAAACCCCCACAGCTTTGTGTTGGGGCAGTGGGGCTGGGGAGCAAACGTATCTGTGGAAACTGTACCCAGCCAGTGGTGCTGGGTACCTGCCTGAGAATAAAGAGCAGGGGCGGACAGGATGGCTTCTTGTGTGGGACAGGGGGACAGGGGGACAGGGGGACAGGGGGACAGTGGGAGAGACCCTTGAAGCTATGTGACTCTGCTCCGGGGAGAGACAGACTGGCTGCCATCTCGCCTTTACCCATAGTGTCCTATCTGGCAACTCCAATATGTTTCCTATCAGTGACCCCTGAACATCTGGAGGTGGAGGGTCTGGCTGCAGAGTTATCTGAAGTCCAGACCCAGCTGCCAGAGAGGTTTCACTTAGTCTTAAGGAGCGGGTTGTTTTGGTGAACATTTGGCAAAGTGGGCTACACAGTGCTGTTGCTGCTGCTGCTGCTGCTGGTGGTGTGTGAGTGTGTGTGCGTGTTTGTGTGTGTGCTTGTGTGTGTGAGTGTGTTTGTGTGTGTATGTGTGTGTGTAGCAAGTGTGGGGACCACTGAATGACACGACAAGGCCAGTGGATGACTCTACCATTTCTAGGCAAATACTTTCCCTCCAATCCAACTCAAACTTAAAGACCCAGGCTGAAAGGTTTTATTTTCTAATCAATGGAATGCAGAAACTTACTAGCCCTTAGGGATATGTGAATCCCTTAACAGCTCATTACAAAGACTAGGCTGTGGGATCTTTGAAGGGGTTATCAGGCACGGTGTTTTTCTGCTTTTCCCAGGATAGGTTTTTCTTCCTTAGGCACATCTGATTTTGTGTGGGTAATTCAGTCTGTTATATATTCTTTTTTTTTTTTTTTTTTTTTTTTTTTGTCCTGAAGTGGCCCTAGGTGGTTCTGGCTGCTGTGGGAAGACAGCTCTTGGTAGTATCAGCTCTGAAGGAGTTAACAATGGCCTGCCAAAGTTTGGCATCATGAAAATAAATGTGAGGCCTGGTAGGCATTAGCAGGGCCCGGCACATTTACAGAGCTTAATTAGTACGAACTGTAATTGTTCATGGTCTGCCAGAAGAAGTAATACTCAGGAAGGAGGAGTCCCTCTCTTGCAGTCTCCAGTTTGAAACCGATAAATCACTTGCATATTTGTGTAGTGATTCAAATGGAGCTAAGACCTCTCCCATCCCAACATGTGGTAAATTGTAAAGTCAATGAATTGCAGATGTAAGGCTACAGTGAGATCCTCTAAGAAAATGCACAATGAATGGGAAAGAGTGATGCTATAAATATTTACTGAGAAGATAACTAGATTCCACCCCCCACCCCCGTGCTGGGCCAATTATGATGTACTAAGTATATTAGTAAAAATGCTTAAAAAATTGAGGGGATCCGTGTGGGTCTCTGGGTGGGTTTGTTTGTTTTAGAAAGTGAAATAAGAGGCACTGTGTTATTGTCATGTCAGTTTTATTGAGCCGGGGAATCGCAATGGCATACCCATGGAAGGGCACATGAGATCCACATTAATGCAAATTAATTCGTTATGAGTTGTAGCTCTGGGACTGCTAAGTGATGGTGCGTCGTTCTGAGGGTGTTCTGTAGCAAGTGTTAATGAAAACTACTGTGTTAGAGAACATGCCTCAGCACTTCAGCCCACGTGCCCCCGTGTGCTGGGTGTGCCTCAGCTTCACTCCCAGATGAAGAACTTTAATTATGTTTTGATGTTTAAAGAACACCAACCATCTCTCCTCAAAAGCCAACCCAGAAGAGCCTACAGCTATCCACACCGAGCTCACCCCAGCCTTTCTCTGCCCGGGGATCCTGGCTCAAGTAGAACAATGAAGGGAACATCCCCCAGTAGAGATGTAGAGAAAACTTTCTCGAAGCGATTCTCCCTCCCCCTGCCTTCCTTTTAGAGGATTTTGGTCTCAGGCAATGTTGCAAGTCAATACTTCTTTCCCCAAATGTGAGTAGGTGGATGTGTGTGTGTGTGTGTGGAAACTAAAAGTTAATGATCCAGCTCTGACTCATAGCTCATGGTTTCAGGTTGAGGAAATGGGGAAGGGGGGAGAGAAAGAAATTAACGAGGGTAAATAGACATATATATGTTGGAACGAGGAGACAGTGGGGAGCCTGTCCTAGTGTCTGGGGGCAGGCGTTCTGTGGTGTGTGTTTTCCTGTGGTAGGGTACCAGGAAGTGAGGAGGCAATGCCTTTGTCAGACAGTGGTTTCAGGATGTTGCAAAGATTCTCTGTCTGGATCTTCGAAGGGACTGTAAAGCCGAGAATCCCCCTGGACATCCCTTCCAGGCCTCCCCACTGGAGTCTGAGGCTTGTTTGGCACTTGTAAGCAGGCAGTTTATCAGGATGGGTGGAAGCCACCCCCAAGTCCTGGGCAAGAGTCTTGTTTCCCATTGAATGAAAAAGGCTGTCCACATGGGACCGTGGTTGTGGTGGGCTGGGGGTGTGTTTGTGGGGGGCACATAAATGATCTTTTGTGGCTGCCTCAGTGTCCCCAAAAGGATGTGGACTTAAAACAAGGTCTCAGATTAAGTTACTGGAACACATTTTGTCCTTAAAGTGGGTGATGTGGCGATTACAGTTCAAGTGGCAAAAGGACCGAAGGAAGACAGACCAAGAGCCCAAGAGAACCCAGGCTGCTTAGGAGATGGATCTGACATATGCGTGGTGGGCGTGTGTGCGTGCAGGCTCGTGCAGGCAGGTGATTCGTAAAGGAAGGCCCACGCCCCACCTCATCCCTTAAGTGAGGTGAGCCCGGGTGGTAGTTTCTCTTCTCCCCACTGAAGACTGCTGTTTTGCTTGTGGCTTGGAGCATGAAATTCCTGTGGTTGACAAAGGCTGTTTCCTCTTCTGTCCTTGGCTATCTGTGATCTTCAGTATCTGCAGCATCAAACTCAGAGTCAGTGGTAGTGATTAGAAATAAAGCCAGAGGAATCAAGATAGGGTAATAAGGGAAACAGTCGGGGAGTGTCGCAAGCGTTTGCTTAAAACTGCCAAGGCTTCCTGACTCTTGGGGACAGGTGGGGGTCTGGTTGCCTGGGTGCTCTGCCAGGGAGGGGTGTTTGATCGCTGTGACCTAGGGAGGGACAGTGTCATTGTGTGGGTCTTCCTAGGACTCTGGAGTCTGCTGGCTCCCTGGACTGTCCAAGGGGAGAGGCACTTTTATCCTATGCACAAGACACACCCACATAGGGAAGTTTCTGTGCTGGGATGAGGAAGTACCCTGGAGCCTTCCAGGTGACCTGTGCTGAGCGGGTTAAACATGTGGCGCCTACCTTTTAAACCTCAGATAAGGCATAAGCCATCTTGCCCTGGACCTCCGTCTTCATGTACGCTTTCAGAACACAGAGGCCTGAGCATGTTTTGGTTTCTCCTTCCTTGTAGGAGGAGTGGGAGGCAGAGGCAGACAGACAAGGAAGAGACCAGTTCAGTTTGGGGTGCCAAGTTCTTATGGAGGATCTGTATTTCGTCTTTAAGGAGTGGGACTGTAAACAAACAAGGCCTCTTCGTGTGTTTTATAGGGAAGGCAAAAAAAAAAAAAAAAAAGCTGTCAAAGCCTAGGTTTTAGAAAAGCATTTTTGGGAAACGAGAGCATAGAAGTCCCGAGTTGAATCAAGAACATTTGGCATTGTTTGCTGTTAAGGGAGGTAGCCTAGGCTTGGAATTCTCTAGAACACAGTGTTTGGTGACTGGGGGAAATCTTACTTGGATTCTCAGGGAGTCTTTTGCACTGACTGGGGCTGTGAGGCTGCATTGCTGGAACCCTGAGGAAGTTACAGTGTTTGGAGGTGTTGGGTGGTATGAGGGGGAATGTGTGTGTGTGTGTATCCTGTGCAGGAACACTTTACTCGAGGTTTCTCTGCTAATGTCTTTAGAAACTTCCGTGTGTGTGTGTGTGTGTGTGTGTGTGTGTGTGTGTGTGTGTGTGCGTGTGCATCCTGTGCAGGAACACTTTACTCGAGGTTTCTCTGCTAATGTCTTTAGAAACTTCCGTGTGTGTGTGTGTGTGTGTGTGTGTGTGTGTGTGTGTGTGTGCGCGCGCGCATATTTTCACTATTTTAATTGCTGCATTCACTCCAGGCTCTTTGGTCTTTATGGGGGAGGTGATGAATACAAGGATTAAGAGTGGGAGTGGACAAGTGAAAATTGCATTTGGCATAGTCACAGTTTCATTAATTTATTCATAAGACGATGACTACATGAAATTATTTTCCACGGCATATCCAAAGTTATCAGGTGTCCATTCAATTTTAATTGACAATATAAGATTCCTGTGGTTACCCTGAGTACAGATTGCCTGGGGCTCTGCAGGGTTTGTGGGAACAGAAGCTTGGACAAGTTTCCATTAAGTTCTGAACCGGGCAATTGGAGAAGAGGAGAATAAAAACCCTTGAGAGGAAGGACCAAGTTGTTACAGTTGCCTGCTCTGCTGAGGGGAGAGGACCTCCTCTCAGACAAGAGCTGCTCTCTCGCCAGGAATTCCAAACTCGTAAAGAGACCTGTCCGCCACACAAAAGTTGTTTTAACACGATGGAAAATTGTCACAGTAATGAGTGAAATCCTGGCATCACTGACTGGAGTGGGTGATTGGGGAACAAAGGGGACAAATGCACCTTAATTTCAACCAATCACCTTAGATGGGTTCCTTGAATGTGGGGGGATTGTGTGCATGGAAATTTAGTTTACTCTGTCCATGTTAACTTGTATGAAGGAAGTGGCTTATTGTTCTGCTTTGGAATGTATAGAGATTATTGTTATATCTGCCCAACTTTAGTTTATCTTTTAATTTGATTAGTATGTTACAGAAAACATACATAATTTTTAAGGTTTTTTTTGACTGTTGAGATCCTCTTCAGGCTCACTGTATCCTAAAAATGGGTACTTACTATCTTACATTTTGATTAATGTGGGTTTGGATTGTATTACTACAGTGTTACATTTTAGTTCAGAATTTATGGGAATCTTTTTAAAAGAGCAAACAGACCCACCATATTGAATGACTTTCTTCCCAGGGTACAAGATGACAAATTAATTGAGTTTCAAACTCTGTTGCAGCCCCGAAGGTACTTGAAGCACAGAAGGGTTTTGGTAACTTTGTCCTGAAGCATTCAGGTTATATTTTGTGGGGCTAAAGATATTAATGGAGATGTCATCCAAGTGTTAGGAGGAGGTACCCCTGACTTGCTGGCTGTGGGAGGGGTTAGGCAGGGATTCCTCTTGGCCACCTAATGCTTCCTCATCTGTTTGAGTATGGTACTGCAGTTCAGATAACTGCTGAGACATGCCCCCCCCCGAATATTGGGCCCTTTATAAAAGGTCTCAACCCATGGTGCTTGTTTTTCCCAGTGGGTAGCAGCCTAAGGTTAACATGTGTCATTTGGGAGGAGGAGGGCTTGGGGAGGAGTCTTGGTGCATTTGTAGGGGTATTCACTTCTACAGTGGGGGCATGCATGTATATGGCTGCAGAGGGAATGACTGGGTTGAACTGTGGTCCTAGGAGTAACGCAGAGATTCATTGAGAGGTGGTTGGTTCTTCACTACCCTGGGGCTCTTGGGCAATGCTTGGCTCCCTTTGGGGGAAGTGTAGATTACTAGAGTGCGGGTTGCGGAGATGTCTTAGGATCTAACGGCTTAGTCATGGTGAAAGAATGTATATGGTGCTGGTGGCCCCTGAATTCCGTAGAGACATTTGTTTTCCCAGAAATAGATTTGTGTCTGAGAGCCAGGGTTCGGTTGTTGGAGATACGGGGGTGGGGGGGTGGGTCGGTGGGTCTTGCACTTGTGGCCTAGTGGCTTCTCACAGCCCTCTTTCTCTGTCTCTCCTCTTGCCTGTGTGTCGCAAACTCTGCTAACTTTTGCAACCTCCCATCCCCCCCCCGTTAAGTTTTCTTTAGCCTTCTGCTCAGCACCTACTGGCTTCCTTTGTGTCTTTATGGGCTTCAGTCTCTGCTTTTTTGTGTTACTGATTCTCATTCCTGCCCCTCCTACCCTTTTTCGATGATTGAATGGGTGCTTTAAAAAAAAAAAAACAAAAACCCCAATAAAGTAAAACAAAAGCAACAATTCAGATTAGTGTGGTCATCTTATCCCTAATAATGAAAGTCCCACAGGCTTTGACTGAATGCCAGGGCCGCAGGTCAGGCTAGGGAGGTTTGTCTGCTGTTCATGAGCTGCTTAAGATGTTTCCTTGTGTTTCTGTGACATGAGCAGAACGCTTTGGTTTGGTTTCTTCCTACAGCTCCATTTTCAGCCCGGCAGCACTCATTACTCTGCGTACAAAACGATTGAGCACCAGATTGCAATTCAGGTAGGAGGCGCAAGAGATTCTGAAGCTCGAATTACCAATGTGTAGGGTCTCTTGTGTCTTTTTGTTCTCTGCCTCCCCTACCCAGATGATGATGATGACGACGGTGGTGGTGGTGATGATGGTCACGACGATGATGTCGTTGTGATGATGTGGTGGTGGCGGTGATGATGGCGGCGGCGGTGGTGGCGGCGGCGGTGGCGGTGGTTTGAATCACTGAGGGAGGTGGGAAATGAAGGAGGTCAGAAGAAACGTCGCTAAAATGATGGAAAGAAATGAAGAGAGAGATGATGAGTCTGCCTTGCTTGAGGGCGTCTTGATCAGGCGTTGTGGGCGCATAGGCCCCGCGTTGGTTGGTTGTGCTTACATGTGTATGCTGAAGGAAGGGCCTTGAGCTGGGAGTCAGGCAGGTTGGCCAGATGTGAGCAGGGAGGACTCAGAGGGGGAGGAGGTCTCGAGGCAGCCAGGAAGAGTTGTTTCCTGTGGACCCAAGTCATGGTAAACGGTGCTGAGAGTAACCACTTGTGACCTGACTGTCCTGAAATGTTCATTTCTCTTGGGCCTCTTGATATATGACAGGAGAAGTGTTGGAAGGGAAAGGCGACAGATCCCAGCTTCTGATGAGTGTCCTGTTTCCTGCTCTTGTAGTGCCTCCATTCTTTTAAATCCAGAGGCTAAACAAATCACAGACTAATACAGACCCGGGCTGAACAGGAGCCAGCAGAGAGCGGCCGGCCGACTCAGGCAGACTGACGTGCTTTCGTTTGCCAGCCTGGCCTCGCTATGACGGATGTCTCATGGTACCCCTCACTGAACCCCCACATCTCCAGTGTACTGTCTTAATCTCTGGCAAGGAGGCCTTCGAGGGCTGTAGGTGTGGAAAGTCTGCCTTCGGGTCTCCTAAGTTGCTGTTGGCTTGGCGAATGCCGCCTCCTTGCTGTCTCTTTTGGAGGAAGCCTTTGCAGGTTGTTGTGCGAGCGCGTTTGTGCGTGTGGACCCGTGTGCCTAAGTACAGGAGAGTGTGGGCATGTGTGTGAATGCACATGTGTGCAGGTATACATGTGTGTCCATGGGTGTGTGTGGGTACACATAAACACATTCATGTACATGGATGGGTGTGTGTGTGTGTACCTGTGTGGTCTAATGGAGCTCCTACTTCTCACTCAACCTTATTGCAGCTTCTTAGCTTTGCTGTTTCAGCCTCCCTATTCCTTTGAGACAGCTCTTTGCCCCAGGTGAATGGAATTATCACTCCAGTGAGAGGCATGAGTCAGCATGTTCAAACACGTGATTGGCTCCTTGTCTTTTTGTATTTCTTTCAAGGCTATAGAGTAGCTGGGCTTAGAAACAATTGCTTTCCCTCTGTGCTTGGGCAGGTACTGATTCCCTGTGTGTTCTTCAGGGAAAAGGCATATCTCCTGACTTTTATCCCTCCACACCCAGATACTTTCAAAACTGTGTGGTTAGCATGAAGCTCCAGTTTCCTGGCACACTTCCTGTTGGAAATTGCTTCCTTTTAAGGCCCAGTACCTCTTGCCATTAGAAAACAGTTTAGACTCAGGGCTTGGTTAGAGAGCAAGTCTAAACCCCAGCTCTGGGTGAATGGGTGGATAAACACAGTATCCCCAGGCCTAGGGAGGCCCTTGCTCCAGCACAAGAGGGCTGGAAAATCTTGTTGCCCCGGGTGTGGGAATTGTTGAGGCTGAATAGGACAGTGATGCTTATCTTGGTGTGGAAAAGCTGGCTGGGGCCATGTCACTGGGAGACCAGCCCGAGACCAGCCCAGCTGCTGAATCTTAGCACCCCGCGCTGAAGTGTCCCTTGTTTGAAGGCGCAGTTCTGTCTTTCTCCAAACCACCTGGCACGATGCGGGCCATGTGGAGCCCTTTCTCAGGAGGAAGATG
Organism: Mesocricetus auratus; assembly: GCF_017639785.1. Lineage (NCBI taxonomy): Eukaryota > Metazoa > Chordata > Mammalia > Rodentia > Cricetidae > Mesocricetus > Mesocricetus auratus. The sequence continues at coordinate 5,500,601 of NW_024429182.1, read as the reverse complement.
GAGTAAATTACAGAGCTTATTGTTTGAAGGACTGAAGCCATCCCTGTTCCTCCATGAACAGGTAGTATTGTTCTCCTCTGCTTCTGTTTGCTGAGGCCTGCTGCCCATGTGGGCAGACAGAGGGACATTTTATTGGAGCCCTAGCTGTGTGCTTTCAGAAGTGTCCACTCTCCGTCAGTGTCTGCTCCGCCAGCACAAGGCCAAGGCAAATGGCAGCTAGCTGTAGTTTTAGCGTGATCATCAAAGGATAAATGGCCAAAAACAAAACAGAAAGAAGCAGAGGGAAAAAAAGAGGCAAAGCTCAGACAGAATTAAGATTGTTCTGTGAATTCCCTGGGCATTTCAGCAGCAGCCTGGGTGGGTGGGGGTGGGGGCAGATAGCACCCTGGGATGGTGGGGGGCGGGGGGTTGGGGGGCGGTCTCTTGGCGCACAGGAAAACAGACCTGGCCTTCTCTCGTCCCGTGCTTGAATCCAATGAGATGTTGGGGCAGCTGTTCTTCCCTGGAAACTTATAACTGGCTGGACCTGAACGAATACTGTATTTCAGGAGGAGCTCAGCTTGCTGCTCTCTCCTAAGTCCCATCCTAAAATAACCTGGTACTGTGACACCGGTGTCACATGAGGCTCACTCCTCTCGCCCTCCCTCTCCACCCCTTCGGTCATCTCAGCACTGAGCCAGAAAGCTCACCACGGGTGTGAATGGCCTCCGAGTGGCTCTATAGACACATTGATTCGTCCCCTGGTATCAGTGGCTGTGCTGGGACCTTCTCACTGTCGATTCCATCCAGCCCTCCTGGGTTCTTGGAAGACGAGGCCAGTGAGAATGGTTGAGAACACAGTATAAGTGGGCTAAAAATTAAAGGGGTATAAGTGTATGTACTCTATGGCTATTATTAGCAATGATAATAAACTGTTATTTAATTCTGTTGCTGTGTGTGTGCCTGCGCGTACGTGCATGTGTGCACAAGTGTGTGTGTGTGTGTGTGTGTTGGAGCACAGGGCCTCCTGGATGCTAATTGTGAGCTTGTTCCCTGAGCAGCCTCCAGACCGTTGGCTTTTTAGAAGTGTCACTGAAACACAGCCTAGTCCACAAGTGTTTAAGGAGGTGGATGAACCTACAAATGGGGGCTTGTGCATATTTTTTTTTTGGTTTTACGAGACAGGGTTTCTCTGTATTGTTTTGGAGACTGTCGGTCCAGGCTGGCCTCGAACTCACAGAGATCCGCCTGCCTCTGCCTCCCGAGTGCTGGGATTAAAGGCGTGCGCCACCACCGCCCGGCGGCTTGTGCATATTTTAAGCTTTTGAGGTTATATAGACTGGTTAACTTAAAGTTACTTTGGTTTGAAAGCATCTTGGGATAAACATGAAGGGAAAAAGCATGACTTGGTCCCAATAAAGTTTTATTTATAAATGCAAACATTGGCTGGATTTGGACCCTGGGCTGAGGTTTACTACCCTCTGATGAGACAGTGTTGTGGCTTCCTCTCTTCCCAACCTGTGACTAAAATCCCAACAGTGGGTTATTCCTTTAGCCTGCTTTGCTGTTGTTTGGCTTCATATACATGGAATCATACAGCGTACATTGTTCCGTGTTGCTGGATACTCGGTTGCTTCCAGCTTCACCCTATCCCAAATACAGGACTAGAAGTTTCGGGAGCCTTTTGGAAGAATGGTGGTGTCTGCGCCTATTGTCCTACACTAGCAAGTGTGCCTAAGAGTGGTGTTGAGGGGTGTGTGTATATATACATATATATACATATATATATATTTGCATCAATGTTTTATAGGTAGAAGCCTGCCCAGGGAACGTTGAGTGTCGTCTTTGAAATACACGGCAATTAGTCGTGTGTGTGGGCAGTGATGAAATGATCTACATGTGATCACAGGCTGCCTATAGATGACACTCTTCTGGGTTGCCCCCTAAAGCGGGAGGTTGGCTTCTGGTCCTAGCTCTTAGGTCCAGATCCCTCCGCTCTCTCTGTTAAGTGGTGATGAGGACAAGGATGGACTCTAATTGCAGATGTGCAAAACCAGAGGTGCCTCCTGGGGATGGCCTGCAGGTGGTGGTGCACAGTTAGGCATCTCTGTAGCTTCCCTGGAGGGACCTCTTCCAAATTTCCTACTCGGGTCATTATCGCAGCCTCCAAGAGAAGCCCTGTAATCAAGGCAGAGGGAGCCTACACAAGATCTTTCCCTGGGTTCTCTGAAGGGCTACTTGAAAACCAATTAAGCTTTGTTTTAAGAGTGTTTTGGCCAAAGGTTGATGTTTTAGCACGAAGTCAGATGTGATTTAGGGGGAAAAGCAATACACCCAACAAAAACAAACTTGTGTAGACCTTTCATGGTTGTTTTCCTTTGGAGATGTGGTTTCTGTGTGTGCATGCGCACTCACATACAGGTTCATGCTTGTGGCCAAAGACAGCTCCAGAAGAAATGGATCTTTTTGTTTGCACAGCTGAGTGGCGGAGACTCTGCAGTGAGTTTGCTCTCCCTTTTGCTAACCTTGCACGGTCTTGTGTGAGCTTTCCAAGGCTCTTGGTTCTGCATCTCCTCGACAGGGATTCACCAGAGCCCCCGGGACCTCCTTCCAGAGCTTGGGTGCTTTCTGGAGTCCGGGCAAGGATGGAAAGCTTGCCCACCCTGATGTGAAAGGGCGTCTTGTCCCATAGAGTTGTGAGGTTCTGTGGCTGGAATTCCTCAGTCTGCACACATGATGGAGATGACTAGAGATTAGTATCAGATTTGTTCAGAATTTAAGACCAAGGTGTCAAGGTATATGAGGGTTCCTGGTTTTCCCCTAATTTGGAGTTCTGATGTTGGTCTCTGTTGTGGGTTTTTTTTTCTAGACAGTGTTTCTCTATGTAGATCTCGATGTCCTGGAGCTCATTTTGTAGACCAGGCTGGCCTCGAACTCACAAAGACTTGCCTGTCTCTGCCTGCCAAGTGTTGGGATTAAGGCGTGGGTCACTACCGCCTTCCCTTTATTGGGTTCTTAAGCTGTCATGTTATCCACTGCATTTCCTGGCCTTTCATTTTGTATGGATGTGCAGAGTGCAGCTTAGTGGGAAAATCCCCCAAAATCAGTCTGTTTGAGCTTAAAAAATTATTATCACTTAAATTTTAAGACAGTGTCTCATGTAGCTCAGGCTGGCCTAGAATTCGCTACCAATCTAGGCTGTGCTTGAGCTCCTGATGTCCCTAGGACACACACACCAGGCCTGGCCTGCAAGTCAGTGCTCAGTGTAAGCACTTGCTGTAGATGTGCGAGGGTATGTCCACTTTCCACTGTAGATGAGAGTGCACACACACTTTCCGCTGTAGATGAGTGTGCAACGTTCCGCTGTAGATGAGAATGCACACTTTCCGCTGTAGATGAGAGTGCACACACCCTTTTCGCTGTAGATGAGAGTGCACACACACTTTCCGCTGTAGATGAGAGTGCACACACACTTTCCACTGTAGATGAGAATGCACACTTTCCTCTGTAGATGAGTGTGCACACACACTTTCCGCTGTAGATGAGAGTGCACACTTTCCTCTGTAGATGAGTGTGCACACACACTTTCCGCTGTAGATGAGAGTGCACACACCCTTTCCGCTGTAGATGAGAGTGCACACACACTTTCTGCTGTACATGAGAGTGCACACACACTTTCTGCTGTAGATGAGTGTGCACGCACACTTTCCGCTGTAGATGAGAGTGCACACACACTTTCCGCTGTAGATGAGAGTGCACACACACTTTCCGCTGTAGATGAGTGTGCACACACACTTTTCACTGGAGATGAGAGTGCACACACACTTTCCGCTCTAGATGAGGACACACTTTCCACTCTATATGAGCACACACACACACACTTTCCACTGTAGATGAGCGTGCATGTCCACTTTCCACGAAGAACGGAGGAGGAGCCTGTGTGCTTGCACAGAGGTGAGCTGGTGGGTGTTATTCACGAGAGGTTTAACTGAAGCCGGTGGGTGCTAGCTCACTCACTCATTTAGGAACTTCATCCACTGGGGATTTATTTGTGAGCAAAACAGACAAAAATCCCTTGCCCCTGTCCACCCTCTGTGCTGTTTCAGATACTGTTAAAATTTTCTGTTTTTTGTGTTGAGTGTGTTTTTGTGTGTGTGGAGCATTGGAGATGGGACTTGGCTTGCCATGCTAGTGACAATACCTGTACTTGCTGAGTCATTTTACCAGACCCAGGTACTGGTTTCTAAGCTCCACACCTTGCTCTAACTCAGTGGTTTTCAACCTTCCTGATGCTGTGACCCATTAATACAGTTCCTCTTGTTGTGGTGGCGCCAACCATAAAATTATTTTCACTGCGACCTCATAACTCTAATTTTGCTACTGTTATGCATCGTGATGTAAATGTCTGTGTTTCCCAGTGGTCTCAAGTGACCCCTGTGACCCACAGGTTGAGAACCACTGCTGTAACTGATAGGCTTCCCGCTTAGTCCAGGCTTCATACATGAGTTGTTGTCATCGTCATGATCACTGTTACTTGTGGTTCGGGGGATTGAGCCCAGGGCCTTGTCCATACCAGGATTTCCAACTCTAATCAGAGATTTTTCAACTACTAAAGGTTGAGAAGGGCAGCCTTGGAGTTTCCTGACATCGATCCATTGATTACTTGTTGGAAGTTTTGACGTTTCCAGGTGCCCAGTCAAAACGGAGGGCTGCACATGCTCCCTCCATGTTTTCCATGAGCGAGAGCAGACTGGCCCGGGGCCTTTGCTTCCCAGGCCTCTGTGAAGAGAGCATTTGCTTCTGAAAGAGTAGCTGGGACAATGGGTGCTTGGTGGGGGGGGGGGTCAGAGACAACAACAACAGTTAATATAGTGGCTTGTTTATTGAGTTCTCCTGGTGCACTGGGCCCAGCGTTAAATGCTTTCTATTCATTGACTTCTCATCAGTGCATGGAGGGGCCCTGAGGGGCAGAGCTCCTGCTATGGTCCTCATCACCCCACTTTGCAAACGAGAAACTACATGCCTTACTTTCCCGCACGGTCAGCTGGGATTCCAACCCAGGCCAGTGTGGCTGGAGCAAGGCTGCTGGTGCAGCCTCACGCTAAGCCATGCTCAAGGCAAAGGATGTGATTCAGAGGCGGAGCTCATGCCTTGAGTTGGGTTCCCAGCACCGAGAGGACTAAGCAGAGGGCCTACCTGTTTGCCAGGCCATGGCTACCATCCAGCTTCCTAGACCATACAGATGACCCGTGGGACCTGTGGCATGCACATCCTGGGCGCTCTTCCTGGAGGGTTCTGTTCTGTAGGACTAGGTTAGTGTGTCCTGAATTTGGGCCACCATCTCCTGGGAACATCTTGGAGAAGCTTAAGAAGACTGGGATCCCGTCCCAGGCTCATGTTCTGTAGGTCTGGGATGGGTGCCTGTGTTTGTAGTTTTACCTTGTTATTGAGTAAAGTTGAGGCCCTTGTCTGGATTAGTGGAGAACCATGGGTCCAAGGCAGTGGTTCCCGACACTGGCTACACATCATGGGTACCTGGGAAGTACTGAGAACAGGGCTCAGACACCTGATCTAGACACCTCCATTGGCATCCTCTGAGTATCCATCCTGTCTAACATCTCTGTTTGGTGGTAGCTTCCCTCTGGCCTTGGGCATCTTGGAGTCTATAGCCGCTGTGCGCTTGTAGTTTCTGAGGACAGAGCTGTGCACATATAGTCTTTGTGGTGGAGGAGAATTGTGCAAAGGCCTTTGGGGGCGGGGGGCTAGGGGGAGGCTGTTTGCATTCGGAATTCTGCAGATGTCTGGGGTCTGTGGAACGGTAGGAGTCGGTCTTAGAAGGCTGTTTGAACAGGGAACCTGCGATGAGCACCGTCCTCTCGGTTAGAATCCGTGGGAAGAGAAGAGGCGCTACCATGGGCTGGGCAGTAGAGTTGTGGAAGAGAGGCACTCAGCAGCCGCAGGCAGGACACGCTGAGGTACAGGGTTGGGTTCTACTGGTCTGAGGCTGGGATTGGGCACATGCATATCCAACCAGCCGGAGCTGATTATTGCCTCCCGGACTATTCTTGGGATAGAGCAGGAAGAGTCCGTTTTGATAGGTCGGGAAGGTGAGTGACGCAGACAGGCAAACAGGCTTCACTCTGGCCACACCTTGGTGGGAAGGGGACAAGCCAAGAATTGGGGGTCTCAGTTCAGCTTTGTCTTTACATGGTGCCACGCCCGAGTGTTCCATTGCATGCACTGTGTGTGCCGGCGTGCCTGGTGCCCATGGAGCTCAGAGTGGGCACTGGATCCCCCCCTGCGACTGGAATATGGATGCTTGCGAGCCCCAGTGTGGGTGCTGGGAACCGAACCCGGGTCCTCTCCAAGAGCAACCGCTCTCCATCTCCTACACCTGTCATTTTGTGTACGGATTGCTGTCTTGACTAAGTCAGCAGCAGCTGCCCCCCTGCCCTCCGCTGGCCAGATGGAGTAGCCTGGCCTCACTGTGCTCTGATCCCCCGCCCCCCACACCCCGACCCTGCTTGCTGGGTTTGTGATGTGGCTGTTGCAGCTGTTGAGACTGTTCACTCAGCCCCATTGTGAGGCTCTGGGAGACCCGACCGGCGCGCGTTTAGTGAGAGGGTGGCTTAGGGTGCAGGCACAGTGCTAGTCTTTCACCAGAAAGTGAAAACAAGTGTCCTGCCAGCTGTCTGAGTCCCCTCATGGGCCACAGGGAGTGCTCGTGGAGGTCAGCTGGCTACATTTCCTTCGTATAAGAGAGAAAGTTTGTTAGGTTTGTTAGGTTTCGCTTTATGTTTTCTCTGAAGCCCTTGACAGTTAGGGGAACTGTATAGCTGGGCACAGAACGTTGTAAATGGGTTAGAGCTGGAATGTGCAGCCTTATCAGACCCGACACTTCATTTGTTTCTGGAGTTTGGTTGGGACAGCTGGTATATAAAGTCTGGATAAATGGCTGTCGGTTCCTTCCTGTCCCCCCCCCTCGCTCCTTTCTGGCTTACCGTCCCTGGCAGTGGTCTTATCCCAGAGGGTCCCACCCCAAACCATTGCTTGGCAATGAGTTCAGCGCTTAATCAGATTGGAAAAGAAAGTTTCAAAGTAGTTACATGTACTGTGTATCTTCTTATAGGAAGGAACGTTAGAGTCAAAGGAGGCGTGTGGGCTTTTAAGAACCATCACAAAGCCTTGGTTTTGAGGCGTGTGTTTGGAAAAGGGTTGGTTACACCCGTTTCCACGCTGGGCTGCAAACAGTCCTGTCTGCGTTGGTTGTCTGCTACTGGAGTTAGGGATCGGGTGAGTGTCAGACGGGATGGGGCAGCTCAGTGTCTCAGTCTCAGCACTGATGGATACTTTGACCCCGGTGGTTTTTTGGTGCAGGGATCCGGGGAGCTATCTTGTGTTACCATCTCTGGCCTCAGCAAAACTCTCAACAGAGGCACGCTAACTAAAAGTACTCCCAGAAGTGACCCGGTGTTCCCTGGGGGGTCAAAGTCACCTCTGGCTGGGAACCACTGGCCTTGAGTAGGAGACTAACGTGTGTCTTCTTCCACTGGTGCTGTGGTAGCCCCCCCCCCTTCTCATTTTAAGGGAACAGAAGAGTAGGTGGGGACGATGAGGGTCAGTGTCTTAGACAGGCTGGGTTTGAGTCTCGGGCAAGCCAGGCTTCTCCTCCTGATGTGTGAGGTGGGGATGATCGTGGCACCTGAGGCGGTTTCCTGAACGCTGTTGGGAGACACCTGGATGTGACAGGGTTTGCCATGGGCTGGGTGGTGCAGTCACTGGTGCACAGGAGGATGCTTGCTGGGTGCAAGCCACTGCCTTTGTCACTGGCGCCCAGGAGGCACTTGTTTGTAGGTCTGGAGTACGGCTCGCCCTGATATGCAGTGTATATTTTTTATTTGCTGTCAAGAGCCTCACACATGATGAATTTGATAGCCTTGGCTATCTTCACTGGGTAACGGAGATTTATGACTCCTGTTAGTTGCTGTTTGCATTTGTCTTATGTCACTTAAAGATTCTGCCCCAACTCTGTGACATTTGAAAAGCATGCAGGCTCTTCCTAAGGGTTGGCATTGTGTTTAGCTCATATTCATGTCCCAGTAGTTGGGGATGTAGAGCGTGGACAAGAGGCTGAGTGTTTGCCTAGCACTCATGGGCGTGGGTTCAAACCCAGCACGGTCTAAGCTGCACGTTTAAAAGGACTGCAGCCCCAGCACTCAGAAGGTGGAAGCCATCCTCCGCTACCAAGTGAACAAGGTCAACATGGGCGACATAAGATCCTGCCACAGACAGACAAACAAACCAATTAATCAACCAATGAACCAGACCACATCCAGCTGAGCAGAAGGAAGTAGCGTGTGAGTGAGGCTGGAGTAGGCCAGTGCGTACTGGAAATGCCAATGGAGTTACCTTTTCAGGTTTTTAAATATTAGCCCCCTTATGGCATAGAAAGTCAATAATAATTTGTTTCTCGTCTTCTGCTGAATAGCTTGAGTGGGGCATTCACCCCTCTGTCAGCTCAGTGCTCTTTCCTGGGTCTTGCAGGTTGACTTCAACTGTCCTTCCTCAGTGCTAATGTGTGCTCTCTTAATGGCCGTGGGTACCATGGCTTTAGTAAGTAGCCACGTCTAAGCTGGTTTGCATCTGTTCCAGGGCTTTCTGGGTCTCACAATGTGGGTGTTAGTTGGCCGTTAAAAACTCTCTTAGCCTTCTCTCTTTTGGCTATTTCTTTTTAAATGATAAGTAGCAATGTCCATGGGATGATACCATACTTTTAGACTTTGACAGCTGTCAGTCACCGTTGAAGAGGGCTTTGCTACATGTGGGTGCCAAAGCCACTTAAACAAAGCTGGTTTTTTCCTGCTCTTAAGCCTGGTGCTTCCCTGAATTTTTGAGGTTGAGATGAAGCCCAGAATAAATGGCCCTGGCTGAAAGCTGGTCAGTTTTCAAGGCTTGAACGTGGATGTCTGTGGTGGTTGTCCATCCTAGGGGGACTAGAGCTTTGGTGGAGGCTGCCAGTTTCTCGGTTGATCCAGTAAGCATTGCTGATGATTGAAATTGAAGAATCGCCAGGACAATTCATCTTGAGGCACAGAGAGCATCGGGGGTGAGCCAGGCTGCGGGGAGCAGACATTGACATACGGGCGGTCATCAAACTAATTGTTGTTTGAATTACCTGTTATGATCCAATGACAAATCTGCCTTGCTCCTGTCACTGGAGCAGAAAATGTAGCTTGAATTGGCGTGATGTTAGCAAGTGTAAACTGTACTTCAACAAGATGGATAAACCCAATTATGGGGCAGACCTGTAGAGAGAAAATCCATTTAAATCTCGTAATGTTAAGCAGAGCTGTGTTTAATTCATTTGGACCAATTTGGGGATGATATATGAGTGTTGGTGAACATTCGTCAAAGGGGTGACCATGGGGGAAAAGTGACGTGCTGTGCTGTGGCCACTCTTGTGAGGCAGCTGCGTGTCGGCCTGCACTAATGGCGGGGAAAACAGAATGACAAAAAGATGCACTCAGTGCTGCAGGGGAACGGCGCTGGGCAAATGAACCAATGAGGAAAATCTACGAAGCAGAAAGGGGATCTGCTTTTCCTGAATGCCAGCGACCGTCAAATCAGAAAGGACTGGAGGGCGCTGACGTGTTTCCAGCTCCACAGTCTTGTGGGGCTTTCCTGGGGCCTTGTGATAAGAGACTTAAGAAAGTTCATTCTAGAAAGCAAAAGGGAGGGAGGGAGGGAGAGAGAGAGACAGAGAGACAGACAGAGAATGAGAGATAGAGAGACAGAGAGAGACAGAATGAGAGATAGAGAGACAGAGAGAGAGAGAATGAGACACACACACACACACACACAGGCATGTACACACGCACGCACGCACGCACGCACGCACAGATATCATGCCAGGAGAGGACATGCTTATTTTACATATACCCCGAAATATATATGTATCCCGGGGTATTTAGTTCTTTATTGGAAAGTTAAAGGGGCATTGCGTTCTGAGATACACGTGATGCATGTCTGAGGTGGATGAGGAGTCCTGCTTATTTAAAAGCAGTCTATTTTAAACACTATTGCGCGGTGTGACTTTGCACATGATAGGTGCTTTATTGTGTACATGAAAGCACTGAACTGAGGGTTTGCTTTCTCAGGTGGACACCTGAGCTCCCCATGAGGACATAGAAGTAAGGACCTTGTGGGATGGTGGTGGCGCACACCTTTAATCCCAACACTCAGGAGGCAGAGGCAGGAGGGTCTCTGTGAGTTCGAGGCCAGCCTGGTGTACAGAGTGAGTTCCAGGACAGCCAGGACTGTTACACAGAAAGACCCTGTCTCAAGGGTGGGGTGGGGGTGGGGACAACAGAAGGGTCTTTATTTCCATTCTGCCCTCTGGTCACTCCTGGCTTGTCGTTCTTCATTCTTGGGCATTTGTTTCATTGCGCAACAATGGATGCATCTGATTTACCCTGTATTATTTTAGAACTCCATTTTAAGTTTTTTTTAAATAACTGCAATGACATTTTACTTACTGTGTGTCTGTATATGCACACATGTGCCGAAACACCCACTACAACATGCATGTGGCAGGAGAGAATTGACTCACATACATGTTAGAATCAGAGGACGACCTGTTTGAGCCAATTCTCTTCTCCCAGTATATGGCTTGTAGGACTGAACCGAAGGAAGGGGTCTTGGTGGCAGGTGCCATGGCCTGCTGAGTCATTTCACCAGCCACACTTACTCAGTTTTTGTTGTAAATCTGTATTGCATATTGAGCACGCCCCCCCGCCCCGTGGTTTTTGCTTTTTATGGCTTTACAGAACTGGCTTCCCAGGGGTGGCCTTGGAGGCCTGCAGTTTTGTGTTTGGGGAGGAGAGATGGAACCCCTCTAGTGAGCCACCCTGACTTCTCCTTTTTCGTTTAGTTGTGAGGGGGTTCTTCTTTTTTCCTTTTGGTTTTCATTGGACTTGCAAGCTGCCAGAGAAGGGAGGACTGAAGGCGCCTGTGCAGTGATGGTGAGGAACGCTCGCTTGACACCCTCTGCCCTGTAAATCCGGTGGTATGACGGGCTCTCCCTGTCATCAGGGGCCAGTCCACCTTATGGGGCACGGTGGACGCTCGCTTGGCTTGTTCCTCACAAACCTTTTGTCCGGAAGTGTATCTGCTGGAGATCTCCTTTCTCCAAGTTCCAACCCATTTGAAGAGCTAGCAACAGGATTAAGACCTTGTGGTGACATCACAGAGTTGAGTCCTGAGAACGTGTCTATACCAGCTTGGTTACCAACAGATGGTGGGCAGAGGAGAAATTTAAATTACTCACTCCTCCAGAAAGCCCCCAGGCTTCCAAATGGCACGGAACCGGGGAGAACAGAACTCGGTGAGCACGCAGGAAGTGTGCTGGGATGCACCCCCAATTTGGAGATGTCTGTCTGTCCTGGAAGCCGCAGTTTGCGTCTACCTTCCCTGAGCTGGTGACTTTACCCTGGCTTTGAAAGGGTTGGCAGATTTATATTCTTCAAGGTGGGCAGAGATGTGGGCTGGGCAGGGAGGTGAGTTAGTCCTTCTGGAGAATGAATGGTTAGGGTCGGAAAGCTGCCCCCCCCATGTTAACTTCCTGTTTTCTGGTAATCACAGTCAAGCTGACACAGGGCAGCCACATTCAGAGAGGAACCTTTGTCCTTTTGATTAGCTCCCAAGATATAGACACAAATTAAAAAAAAAAAGAGTTAGGAGTGAAATGGTTAGCAAGATACCCGCACAAGGCCTTTATTGATTTGTGGGAGGCATGCGGCTCAATTCAGGATTGTTTCTAGGAGTCACCAAGTCCTGGACTTGATTCTTATCCTTAAAATAAAAACAAACAAACAAACCTCCCCTGGTTCTTCCTCCTGGTCTCTAATGGTATCATTTTCTTCTGGAACCAGACAACATTTATTTCTTCCTAATTCCTGGAGAAGCAGAGAGCTTCTCCATAATGAAGCCCTAAAAGGAAACAGAGCAGTAAGCCGCAGTCACGTGCTCGATGTATTGAGACGTGTTGTGCTGTTTTGTTTTGTTTCCTCCAAAAAGAAATTAAAGGAAGGTTGGGAAGGGCGAGTCTGCCCAGCCTCCAGTGTGGTCTTGTGCATACTATTTTGGTTTGTGTATTCTTAAAAAACGTGTCACTGCTGCCACAGCCCTGAGTGAAAGCAGATGACAAATGTCACTTGCAAAAGTCCCAGCTTGTGAACCCATTTGTTGTGAAGGGTTTGTTACTCAGCTTGAGTCCTTGAGTCTGGACTAGGGCTCTGTGGAGATTTGGCAGGGTGGGGGTGGGACTGTGAGGTTGGAGGTGGGGCGTGGGAGTGGGGGGTGGGGATGGGATGTGGGCATGGGGGGTCCTTCCTTGGAGGATAGTCTGCCTCCCCACCCCTGCCCCCTGTTTAAAAAAAGAAAAATGTGTTTTGGTCGGGTCACTCTGAAGTCAAGTTTCCTGGTCAGTCTTCATCAGAAAGGAAAAGCTGTTGTGTGGCTACTTGGGACACGATTTTTGTCATTTTGGGGTGGGTCAGGCTAGCTTGCTTCTTATATGGAGTTGGAGTCTCTACTGCCCCACTGTCTACCTAAGAGATAAAGTCGCCGTTGCTAGGTGCTTCGTGCGTGCGCTCCCCTGATTTGGAACTTTGGGCATGACACTTGAAGGAACCCGGCAATGGCTTTAAATGTGACCAAAACCCAGGATCTGACGTGTAAAAAGTGCTTGCTAAAGCCACAGGCCGCAGGCAAAGAAGCGATGGTTTTGACTCTAGGCTTCACGGCTCTGATATCTCCGCCTTTACCCAGAGGGCGGAGGGTTTTTTTTGTTTTTTTTTTTTATCTTTTGGTTTGACTCTTGGTTTGTGGTTTCCAGTCATTATCACTGCTCGAGAGTCTGAATGCTGTGGAACTGGGGTGACCAGAAGAAACTGGTCTGAAAGGCTACCCAGGATGGTGACCCTCGGGGATACCCAGTGTGGTCCCTGGCGGGTCGCCTTAGAGCCATCGTTTCCGTGGCAGGCTTTCCCTCTTCCTGTGCTCCTTGTGTCACACCTCTGAGGACCGCAGTGGAAGCAGCTAGACCCACTTTCCACGGTGTTTCCCGTGAGGTGACTGATCTCCCAATTGATTTCCTGTTGCCTCTTTTGGCAGAGCTATGTTTTCCTCATTAACGGGTTTCCATTTCAGAGTTTTCTCGTGAAGCAGGGGCTTTTCCCTTTTCCCTAGCATCAGTCATTCCCTGCTTTGCCCCCTTTTGGTTGGTGTTAAAAGCCGTGTGCTCCATGATGACAGTTTCATGCATGAGCACTTACACTGCTTCTTGTACACACAGCCCCACTGTGTTCCCTAACCCTCCTCCCCATCTGCACTGGGCTTCTCCCCCCACTGTGCGCGCATGCGTATGTGTGTGCGTGCGTGATGTGTGTGCAAATCAGAAGACAGCTTTTTTGAGTTGATTTTCTCCTCCCACATGTAATTGATGACCTTAGGATGACAAACACACCCACCTGCTGAGCCATCCCTCTGCCTCTGTTTTTGTGTTTTGGAAGTCTCATGTAGTCCAGGCTGGCCTGGGACTTAATATGCAGTCAAGGATGACCTTGAACCTCTGATCCTCCTGCCTCTATCTCTCTAGTCCTGCTGAGGTTATAGACATGTGCCACCAGGCTCTCTGCCTCTCTCTGTCTCTCTCTGTCTCTCTGTCTCTCTCTGTCTCTCTCTGTCTCTCTCTCTGTCTCTCTCTCTCACTGTCTCACGTGTGCGTGCACACACACACGATACAAACACACACCTCTAGACTCTTTAATTCTTGGCTATGACTGAACTTTTTTGCTTTAACATACAGTTGAAAGTTTTAAGCTGGGCTGGTGGCAGAATTGTTCTGTGTTGTTATTTTCTCATCTGAAAGAAATAGATCCCATGAGAGGTCTGGCTTGTGATGGACACTGTTGGGAGATTCTGTCAGAGGTTCTCACATGTCACCGGACACCTGAGAAATGTGTGAGGGCGTGCCACTCACTGTCCCTGAGGTATGGAAACTGTTGCCTAGCTAACAGACCCGTGCCACATTGCGTTAGCTGCCTCCGGCTCCCCTTCCCCATCAGGCAGTGGATCTGACTCTGAGTTATTTCTTCCTCAAGTGAGTGCGGTAGAGTTTACCCTCTGAAGAGAAGGGAGTTATGGTGCCAGAGGTCATCCCCCATAATTTACCTCCCCATGAAGGCAAACAAAAAATATTCAGTGGGGGCACTGAACTCAGAGCCATTCAGTTTCTGATGGGCATGAAATTAGTGTCAGCAAGACAGGAATTTGTAGCCTTCTGACTGTGGCGTGCCTTCTCATTGGTTGCAGTTCTCTTGCTTAAGTCTTCATTAACAATATAAATTTGAAAGCCATGCCCTTCTTGTTCTTGGAAGACAGACTTCTGGCCCCTGGCTTGTGAACTTAACACATTTGTTTGTGGCTCTTCCGGTCACCTCTTGTTTGTCTGAGTCTTAACGAGCATGTTGTGGCAGCTCCCTTCTTTCTCCTCCAATTTACCTTAAAGATACCTAATGCTACTTAGTTAGCAAGGCTAAGAGATCTGGGAAACCTGGCATGGGTGCTCTCGAACCTTTCGGTCCCTGGATACCTATGGGATGAAGGGCTGACGTCTCTGTAGCTGGGCTTGAGTCCTTAGCCTAGGCCAGCTCAGCTTGCTGGAACTTTCTTGTGGTTTTTTTCCTTGAGTGAGAAATCCATCAGTGGCCAGCCAACTCTGAGTCTGTTCACACTTAGACTTGGGTGACAGTGGTGCAGAAAGGAGTTTGCCCAGGATGATTTATTCCTCCGGGGCTTAGAGAAATGACATCGATTCTCCCCATTGACTTGAAAGCAGCCATTGTTTCTTTACCATCTCCTGGTTCTAGACAGTTAAAGCCTCCCTGTTTGCAGATGACTGATTTTAAAGCACAGGGCCTCAGGGGCCGTGGGTGTTTGTTGCTTCCTTTAGGTTTTCAGAGTCTCATATGAAAAGAGGAGGAGTGAAATATGAGGAACCAGGGGGCAGTCCTGGTTAATTGGATTTACAGTTTTCTTTATTTAATGGCGTGTATTTGTGTTTGCATGTTTGCATGCTGATAAGTACATGCATGCCATGGTGTGCTCAGGAGACAACTTGAGGGGGAGTTGGTTCTCTTCTGTGCGTCTCAAAGACTGAATTCAGTTTGTCAGGCTTGGTGGCCAGCACTCTTGCGGTCCCCTCTTTGGATTTTCTGTTCACACTCTCTTCCTTTTGTCTTGGATGTGTGTGTGTAAAACAGTAGGTGAGTGTGATTATCCCTCCCTGCGGTAATAATAATAATAAATAATAATAGAAAGATCAGCAATAACAGCAATAAACTAGACTTGTTTTCCAATGCCACGTTTCATTCCTTTATCTTTAAATTTACATCCCATTTATTACTTTTGTTTAATTTAATTAATTAATTTATTTCTGCATTAGCCAATACCTTTCCA
Organism: Mesocricetus auratus; assembly: GCF_017639785.1. Taxonomy (NCBI): domain Eukaryota; kingdom Metazoa; phylum Chordata; class Mammalia; order Rodentia; family Cricetidae; genus Mesocricetus; species Mesocricetus auratus. Next base: position 5,485,103 of record NW_024429182.1, on the reverse strand, counting down.
GCTGCCAGTGGCTTTAGGCTAAGGAAATGTTTTCCATTCTACCCTGCTGTGCCAGGTATCCTGGCAGACGGCGTGGGCTTTCAACAGGAGCTGAAATATCTTCATTTATTTAATCTAATACCCATCCTCCCCACCCCCAGTTAACACCAACACTGACCTGTTCCCCTAGGTAGCTCTTGGTGAGACCAGATATTTTTGCTCTGGGACAACCTCATTTTGTGTCTAAATGGGGGCAGAAGAATCAGTGGCGGATAGATGAAGCTAGGAGGACTACTGGACTCTTCTAGGTCCACTCCCCAGCGACCTGGCCGTGGACGGCTGACCTTTGACTCTGTAGGATGTGTGCAACAGCAGGGCCAATGAGAGGCCAGGAGAATATTCTAGTGGCTTTAAAAGCAAGTCTGTAGGGGTTTAGAGTGTAGCTCATTGGGCTAGCACCTGGTCCTCATGTGGAAGGACCTGGGCTTGATCCTCAGAACTACGGAAAGTGAGAAACATTTGTGGTGGAAAGGAAGGATGTTAGTCAAAGCCTGTGTGTGGGCCATGGCCGGTTACTTCATTGCTCTGAGTGTGAGTTTATCCATAGCACGCTGTGCTGCAGTTACTCTCAGGGTTAAATGAGACAGCATATAAACAGCCTGGATACAGTAGCCAGCACCAAGCAACAGTGGTTACTTTTGTCTGAAAGGAACAGCACTGTATCCCTGGCCCCTACCACAGCTTGGGTTATTTGGCTCATTGCTACTAGCAAAGTAGATAGACTATGTGGTTTATTTTCCTGTGTCTTTTCAGTCCATCTTTTCTGGGTGCCTTTCTTCTGCTTCTCAGAAGCCATGAGAGGGGAATGGTATTCTGCCTAAATAATGGATATCTAAATAGGGCTTTGAAATAAACTTCGGGCTCATTCCATCAAATGAAGCAAATTCATTTACTACTAAGAATGCAACTCCTGTTGGAGCCATCCCCTCCCCCAGCACATGGATAAACACATACATTGATCTCTTTCTTTCTTCTCTTGTATTACTACAAGGATCAGTTTCTTCTGGCTTAATTCCAGGAACAACATGCCTGTCTTTTTTCATCGTTGAGGAAAAACAGTCTGAAGGCACCATAATTCCTTAAATTGGATTTCAATTCTTGATCCCCTTATATTCAGTAAACAGAGTGTTCTATGAAATGTTGTTTAGGATGGAGACACCGCCAGCCTTGCTGTTTGGAGTGTTGGAGCCTTGTGGGCTTAGTCTGTATGTCGGGGAAAGCCTTCAGAGTTGACGGCTTACCTTTACACAAGGTTGGGGCCTTAATCACGTCAGAAAAGATGCTGGCAGAAGTTGAGAAAGCGGTCTGGAGTTTAGCGGTGTAGGGAGCGTGTGGTGTGGTGTGGTGTGGTGGTGGTGGTGGTGGTGGTGGTGTGTGTGTGTGTGTGTGTGTTTGTATATGTGCAGGTGTGTGCATGCGTGTTTGTTTGTGTGTGTTGTGTTAAGTCTGTTAGTGCCACGGGCAGCTGCCACGATGCCACTTGAAAGCCTTGAAATTCCTATATTCAAATCAAAGGCATCCTGAAGCAGAGATAAAGGGGACAGTGTGATCTTCAAAGATGAGGGCCTAAGACAGCAGTGGGGAATACTTTCCTGGGTAATTCTACCTCCCCACCCTCTTTAAGAAACAGCTGCTTCTTCTTCCTTGGTGGTTATGTGGGTGCTTGGGCTCTGGTCGAACCCTTGGTTGTCTGTGGATCTGCACTGGCTTCAGGGAGTTGGTTCCATCTTGCTCTGTCTTTTCCTCCGTTCTCTGAGCTGGGTTCGTTCTTAGAGCACTGGCTTGGCACCCACTCACCCAAGAACTGATTAGTTCCTGAAAGCAGCCAGCAATCACTCACAGGGATGAGGTCAGCTTTGCTCTGGGGTACATCAACTTGGATTTCTCATGCTTTATCTTATAAAGCCCAAATTAACAGCTGGTTTGGTTTGAGTTCTGCGGGATCTGACTAAGGGATTAGAGTCCATTCTCAAGTGGGTCAATCTAGTTTAATTTATTTCAGGTCTATCAGAAAAGATCAATCAAAGCTCTTTTGAAAGTAAAGCTATAATCGGTCAGCACACTTATAAGTCACCGTTGCTGCTACACTTGGTGGAAAAAATACTTCGGCTAAGGTTATGAATCAGAGCGTTTTCTACCCCCCCCATCCTCACCCTGGGGGTCTCCATGCCTCCCCCGAAGGTCTGAGGAAGTGTCACCTTGAGAACTTTGCCGAGTTAGTGGCTGTGCCACCCCTTCTTGGGCAGTGCAAGGCCCCCAGTTTGTAGATTTCTAGTTGGGTGTGATTTATTTAATACACGGAGGTGAGCAAGTCCAGCTCCTCCCCTGTCTGTGGTTTTTGCTTGGAGAGTCTGGTGGGTAAAGACACTCGTTAAACTCTTTTCTCCAAAGCATCTTCAGCGAGGAATTACTCTTGTACCTTGCAAGGCTTAAGGTAGATAGATGCTCTTTCTGTTGGGCTCGATCTTGACTTTGTGAGCTTGGGTACTACAGACTGAACCGCTCACTCCTTAGCTAGGAAAAGACATGTACTGAGCTGAGAACTCTTCTTGATGCACATGATGTCCCCCAGAGAAATGCTGAGACTGAGGAAGCAAGTGGCTGAGAGTTTGACTGTAAGTCAGCAGACCTGTCTGTCTGTCCTGGCCGTACAGCTTTAGGGTTTCACCTCACTTTGAGCTTACATCCCAATTTCTGTTGTCTATAAAGCAGGTACAATAAAATGATCTTTCTCAAGCAATTATTGCTCAAATGGATTGGGATATAATTTTTGCTTTAAAAAAAATAAAGCCACTTACAGTGAGCTTTGAGGAACATGAATGCTTTCTAAAATTACATCCATTTATGTGTACATGTGTTTGTGTGCATGTGTGTGCATTTGTGTGTGTGTGCCTGTGTGTACGTGCATGCAAATATGTCTATGTTTGTATGTGTTTGTGTGTATACATGTGTGAGTGTGTGTGTGTATGCATGTGAATGTGTGTGCTTGTGTGTATGCATGTGAGTGTGTGCATGTGCATGCAAATATGTGTGCATTTGTGTGCTTGTGTGTATGCATGTGTGAGTGTGTGTGTATGTGTGGGTTAATGTGCCTACATTTGTATGCCTGTATGTATGCATGTGTGAGTATGTGTGTGTGCATTCGAATATGAGTGCATTTGTGTGTGTGCATGTGTGCTCACTGTCTGTGTGGAGTTCAGAGCACAACTTAGTTGGTTCTCCCATTCTATGGTGTGGGCCCCAGGTCATCAGTCTGGGCAGTGAACTGTGTTACCCACTAAGCCACCTTGCTTGTATTGCCTATACATGCATTTAGTAGGCAGAAATATTGTCTTTCTCCTTCCCCTTCTTCTCCCTCTTTTTTTTTTTTTTTTTTTTTGTGCTGTTGGTTGGCCTGGATTTCTTTATGTAGCTAAGGCTGACCTTGAATTTCTGATTCTTCTGCCTCTTCCTCTGAGCGCTGGAATTAGAGGCCTATACCCCCATGCCTGCTTCTGCAGTGCTGAGAATCACATGTCTTACGCATGCTAGGCAAGCAGTTTATTACCCCCTGAGCTGCACCCCGAGTCTCTGCCATGAGTGCTCTGAGCAGAGAATATGGTGCCAAGTGTGCAGTCAGTTGTACTAGAATCCTCACGCCGTTTCAGACTGTGCAGGTAAAACTTGAGCACCTTGGTGGATCTGAAATGTAAGATCACCACAAAGTTGGGAAGACTCTTGTGAGCCCCATAGACACGCAAAATGGGTGTGGTGTGGTCAGCCATGGGTTTGGTGTACAGCTAAAGATCTAACATTATATTGACATCAGCTAGCATCATGGACTCAAAGAAGTGAGATGAAAACACAGAGCTTGCATTTCTTTTGCTGGAGATGTAGGATACATTTAAAAGGAAATGTACATCTGTGTGTGTGTAGTGTGTGTGTACATCTGTGTGTGTAGTATTGTATACATCTGTGTGTATTTGAATATACATCTGTGTATGTAATGTGCATGTGTGTACATCTGTGTGTGTATGTATGTGCATCTGTGTGTGAGCTGTACATCTGTGAGTATGAAGTGTGTGTGTGTGTGTGTGTGTGTGTGTGTGTGTGTTTAGCCCCCATTAGCAAGCAATGTTTATTTGGGCCTGGGGATATGGCTCGTAGATCACTGGCTGATTGGATTCCTAGCACCCGTGTGCAGCACACAGCCATCTGCAACTTCAGTCCCAGGGGATCTGATGCCCTCGTCTGTCTGCTGCTGACACCATGCATGCATGTGGCACACAGACATAAAATGAATAGAATTAGAAACATGAGAGAAGTATTTGTTTAGGCCTGTTGCATGTCAGCTGTGTCTTACCCGTTAGGGACAATGTATGGTTGGTTGGAACCAAACACCAACCATGAGAGGAGTTCTGAATCCTGTGTTTTGTCTTGAGCTCTGACTCACCCCAACTCAAGAGCTACCATCCATCTATCTTCCAGACACCCTAGATCGCTCTCCTCCGTCTCCGTTAATAGTTCTTCCAGACACAGGCTAGCTGAGGGCTCTTCTCCCCTCCCCAGTTTTGAAGGTGAGCACGACTGACCAATGACCCTTGCCTCAGTTGTTTTCAGCCCTGAAATGGGCCCAATTTTATATCAGGTGTGTGTATTAAAAGAAGAGGCAGGACCTTACAGTTTTGAGATCTTTTCTCTCTTTTGTGGTTTTTCTTTGTTTTGAGATGGGGAGGGGGTCCTCACTGTGTAGCCCTGACTATCCTGGAACTTTCTCTGTAGACCAGGGTGGTTTCAAACTCACAGAGATCTGCCTGCCTCTGCCTCCCAAGGGCTGAGATTGAAGATGTGGGCCACCACACCTGGCTTGTGTGTATGATGAGTGTGCATGTGTTTGTGAGGGTTTACTTGTGCTGTGGGGTGCATGTAGAGGTCAGAGGACAATCTTGGGTGTTGGACCTCACCTTTCACCTTATTTGAGACAGTCTAAGTAATGTGCACTCCAGGCTAGTTGGCCCATGAGCTGGTGAACATCCTCCTGTCTCACCATAGGAACACTGGGACTATATATGCATCCATCACCCAGCTGAGCTTTATTGTATGGATTCCTGGGATTTGAACTCAGATCCTCATATTTTATCTGCTTCGTCGTCTCCCTTGTGCTGGAGTCCCTTGGTGTCTCTTGCTTTATACAAGAGCTTAGGTCTTGTTTATTCAACCATGATAGCAAAAAGAAAAGGGTTGATATTTTGAGTGCTTGGCACGACCAGTTTCTGGAATCATTGTATACATTTTTCAATGTGATATTCACAATAATGTTATACATCAATGCTATTGTACAATTTTTTTTTCTGGGTCAACTTGACACTCGAGTTATTGGAGAAGAAGAGGAAATCTTAAGTAGGAAATGCCACCCATAGTTTTGGTCCATAGTTAAGTTATTGGGGTATTGGTTAATGACTGATGTGGAAGACCCTGGCTCTCTGTTGGCGGTGTCATCCCCGGCCTGGCTGTCCTGGCTATAAGAAAGTAGACTGAACAAGCCACAGACAGTAAGTCAGTAAACTGCTCTCCTCCATGGCCTCTGCATCAGTTATTGACTCGAATCCCTCCCTCCCTGACATCCCTTCATGATAGATCATGAGCTATGAGATGAAGTAAAACCTTCCCTCCCCAGGTTGCTTTTGGTCATGGAATATTATAATAGCATTAGAAACCAAAGTGAGACATACACACAGAAAGCTGAGCTCCGGGGTTGAGGGGCCGTTGAGGTCTATGTGACGTGACGTGAAGGAGCAAGCTGCTCAGATGGTATATGAGGCTGCAGTCCTGCTGTGCACTAGCTGGGGAGGGGAGGGAGAGCTGGGGAGGGGAGCGAGAGCCTGCGGTTGGGAGGGACTAGTGTTCCGACTGCCTTTCTAAATTCTGGATTTATTTTCCAAACCACCTAACGGTGGGTTCCTGTGTCTCCCAGAGGCTAAAACAACAACCTCCACCCCCCAGTAACACAAGGCCTACTGTGTGTCTATCCATTTCTGGATTTCTCCTCTGGGTGGAGTCATTGGGGGCCCCCCTTGTACCTTACCAGACCCCATGAGCTCAATATGGGTATTTTGAGTCTCAGCCGCCAGCCCAGCTCTTCTTAGAACCCCTCCTCCTTCTCTGCCCGTGGGGGGGGGTTAACCCATCAGAAAAAGAAACAGCCAAAGCACTTCAGAAAGCCACGTGCTGGGTTTCCACTCTGCCTTAGACACTGTCTGAATTCATTTCCTCCGTTACTCTTACTTGAACTAATAACTGTGGCGTGTCCTGTATTGGGAAAGTTTCTCACTGACATGCTCACGAGAGTTTTCAGCTTCATCTTAGGGCTCCAGCGCCTTGAGAGTCTGGAGCCTTTGATGCAGGTAGACCTTACCATAAACAGGCGCGTTGCTATGGTGAGGACAGCAGTTCTTGCCTGCTGTGGGTAGCCCCTCCCACCTCCTCGGACACTGCTTTTAGACACAGCCTCGTGGTAGCACTTCGTCTTCTTTGGGCTGAGGTGCGGTAGATGAGTTGGTGAGGACACGGAGACCTAAGTTATTTGGTGATGATGTCTTAGGGAGGGGGTCATTTGACTGTCCTTCCAGATTGGACTTCCCTATGATGTATTGGGCAATGCGTTTTCTGATGGATGGGGTGTGTAGTGGGGGCGGCAGGCAGAAGAAAGCCAGGCTTTCTTCTCGGTCTCCCCCTTCTTTCCCTGAGCATTTCTGTGAATTCGTTGGCTTTGATGCCCTGTGTCTCTTACCGAGAATCCAAAGTCCGGGGCTGGCACGATGCAGAAGTGATTATTCTCGGTAGGATATTTGCATTACTTACTGCTAATAGTATCAAGACAATGGTTTGCCTCTCAGAACCCCTGTTCACAAAAGTGCCTTCCCTCAAGCACTGGGCACAGTGATGGGGACGGGGATACTAACTTTTCCCTACAAACCCCCAGGCCAACTCAGGTGAGACCCATTTACTTGTTTATCTCTCGAAGGGACACGCTTTGTAGTAATCCTTCACCAAAGCGGTTCGATACAGCAGCCGTTACTTCCCTGCACCCCTGGCTCCACAACATCAGCATCTCTGTTTTGTTAGCATTGAGTTAATCTGATTCTTCCGTCTTTTACATCCCCAAGCTTGTTTCTCACCTTCTGATTGGGGTTGATGCTGCATTGCTCGTTTTATTTTATTTTATTTTTATTTTTTTGGTTTTTCGAGACAGGGTTTCTCTGTGGCTTTGGAGGCTGTCCTGGAACTCACTTTGTAGACCAGGCTGGTCTCGAACTCACAGAGATCCGCCTGCCTCTGCCTCCCGAGTGCTGGGATTAAAGGCGTGTGCCACCAACGCCCGGCTGCATTGCTCGTTTTAGTGGGTGGTGTTGAGCATCAAGAGTAACAAAGTTGGATGGGTGTTGGCCTGGATAAAAAGTTTCTTTTCTTTTCTTTCTTTTCTTTTCCTGTCTTGCTTGAGCTGGAACCCAGGGCCGTGGACATGCTCAAACACTGGCCCTGGAGCCATTTAGTGTGCCCTGGACAAAGGGTTCCCGTCTGTAGTATCATAGTTTGTACCTCTCCGCTACCTTCGCTGTCGCGATGAGTTCTGTGGCTTCCCCTCGGAACGCTTAGAATCCTTTCAGCCAGGTTGGAGCATGAGAGAGCAGACTGTGAGCACCCAGCTTCCTTTAGTGCGTTCAGGACTCAGCTTCCCCCACTGCCAAGTGGAGGGTCAGAGGACTCTGCGAGTCCAGACGCCGAACTACATCGTATGTGGTGACGAGATTACCACAGGCTCCTGAGAGGTTCAGCAAGTGTGCACCCCCCCTTAGGGTGAGAAGAGTCATGGGGTGGGTCTCTTCCTGCTACCAAATGTGGCCAGGCTCAGAGACTGACTGGCTAACACTGAGCTCTATTCCAGGACAGCCCAGCCACCACCCAGGGTAGCATTATCTCTGGGGGCAGAGGTAGTGCAGACTGTTCTTGGTGGGAGCCTCTGTCAACATGTCCAACCACAGCCCATCTTCCTTTCCTGAGCTTTTCTGGGGAAGACAACGTTGGAAGAAGAGTTGGCTCTGTCCATGTAATGTGGCTATGGGTTTGACCTCCGAGTCCCAGAAGGTCTTGGGAGAGCTGATGGGAGCTGCGCACTGTAGGGGTGACATGCTCCAGTGCCTTGTACTGGAGCTGGCCTGCACAGGGACCTGGGGACAGGATGCTTGGAGTGGACCTAGATGTTTTTCTGGAGGATACCCTCACAGGCGCACGGGCATGTCTG